>NW_015112636.1:226490-294141 GCF_001443285.1 Poecilia latipinna
GCGGGGGGGCCGCCCCCCCCCCGAGCCGCTTAAAAAAAAAAAGGAAAAAAAAAAAAAAAAAAAAAAAAAGAGAGGGAGAGAGAGAGAAGAAAAAAAAAAAAAAACCCGCACCGCCTGAACCAGATTAGTTCTTGCTGCGGGAGAAGCGCTCAGCTACATGGCTGTGAATTCAACAACCTCCAGTTGTCCTTCGAGCAGAGGCGAATCCCACGTTTTTGGGGGGCCGTTTTACCAAGATGAAGCTGCCCCCCATCAAAGCAAATAAGTCAGCAACAGTGAGGCTTTGCTTTGTGACCCGCTACTCTTAACGCTACTAATTTTACCGCGGAGTATAAAGTTAAAAAGTAGAAGAAATAAAATTACTGGAATAAAGTCATAAAACTACAAACATGAAGTCAGAATATTACATACAAGCAAGAATAATGTTAGGAAAATAAAGGGTACTGGAATAAAGTCGAAATATTAGGACTGCATTCTGGTTATACACAGTAAAGTCAGCTGGTGTTAAATTCAACAATACAGAGTGTCACATTAACATTTACAACTGTGCTAGTGTTAAAATATAAAAAAGTAACACCAGTGTAGTGTTGTTCACAAAACATAATGTGGGGTTAAAAAAGTAAATAATTGACCCACAAGGCGTCAATATCAATCAAATCCAGTGGAAAATATTCAAAACAATACACAGAAATGGAAAGTTTAACTTTTCTTAAACCCATTTCAGTATTATAGACCAATGTTAATTTAACAAAAAAACAAAAAAAATGGGTGTCAATCTTTTAACACTTTCAAAAGTGTTACTTTAACACCTGCTGACTTGGACTCGTATAGACACTTTTGGGTGTTAATTCAACACTGGCATTTTTACTGTGTATTTTGACTTCATTATGCTAATATTGTGATTTTACTTTTGTAATTTTATGACTTTCTTGTTCTAATTTTATTTTCTTAGCGTAGCATTAACACTCCGGTCATAATTATTCCCAATCCAGTAATAAGATTAAAGTGATATTCTTCACTTTTCTCATCAACAGTTTAAGGACAACACACCAAGGAGGAGGAGGACAAATTACAAATTGATCAAAGAGTAGACTTACCAGCTGATCACTGAGTTACACATTGCAATATCTTTGATTAAATGACAAGCAACACGGGAAAATGGATACCTTTTAATATTTTTTAGGTTTATATCAACTAACATGGATTAATATTTATTTTAAACTGTCAGTTATAATTTTTTTATTTCTTTTTTTTTTTTTACAGTCAACTGCTGTAGTATGAAATCAACATATAACCACTGTATAGGCTCAAAAATGCTGCGTCAAATTTGAAGAAACATTTGGAACAAGGCACATTCAGACTGACAGAGTCCCACCAGGTGGTACGAAGCAGAGAGAGAGAGCTCTGACCAAAACGCAGGAAGTCTTAAACAACTAGAGCTGGACTTTGGTGCAGAACCAGCAAGTGGGGGAGAACTTAGGTTATCAATACATAGATTAATTTTTAGTATTTCAAACAACATTATCTCGATTTGCTCTTTCAAGAAATGATCGAAAATCCCAAATCGTAAAATTTAAAATGCTGAGATTTATTTATTTATCTTTATTTTTATGTGTATATTGTTTTGCAGTTGGTAGCCATGTTGCCTTGCAGCTTAAGGTTCTGGATTCAAATCCCAGTCATCTCCCTGTGCATCCACACGGACCCCTGCTGTCATCAGAGACTTGAAGTGGAAAAAAAACAGTGACACACTCCCGTACAGTGCAGAAAAATGATAAACATTACGAACAATATAACGTAAAGCGTTTAACTGTCTGGACTCCAGTTTTGTCCTTAGAGAGGAAATATTAACCAGAGTTATTATGAGGATATAAAAAGCCATATGTTGCTGATCACAGACTTCTGCGCTGTCATCACTATGTAATCCATGTGATTTTGTTATTTATCATTCATCCATTTTATGGGTTACTAGTAAGTCAACACTAGTTTTGCTCATCTTTTACATTCTTCACTTTAGATTATTTATTCAGTACACAGTAATAAGTAAAAGATGAAGGCTGTTTGTCTCTGGAGCACAGCGATTGGACGCAGTTTCATTTGGAAGGACAAATAAAGACGATTTAATTGGTGCTTTATGACAAGCAGATACTGAAAACTGTCAGTTATCAAGTTCTAGTCGAAATGTACACGAGAGGAAACTCAAGATGGGTAAAGTGGCCGAAAATTGTACTTAAGTAAGGTTAGTTTCACTTTAAAATAATATTTTTGCTGTACAATCAGCTTACTTTTTATTTATTGTTTATTTTCTGAATATGTAACATAAGAATGAAGCGTTAGCTGAGGTGGGGTCTCCTGCGATCTTTGGTCTGGCTTTGCTTACTCATCTTGAGAGTGATTGGATTGCAGTCAAAATGATTTTTTCTTTCCATCATTCCTTAACCTCATTGCATTTTCAAATGAGGTCATGGAAAGGAGCTTAGAAATAGACAGGAGGTAATGTTCTGTTGTTTTTTTTTTTTTTTGCGAGTGTAGCCGTACCCAGTAGTGCCAGTTACAAGTGGACTAGTTTACACAAGCCTTCAACGCAGCCCTGAGGCCATCGCTGCTAGGATTATGTTAACGAAGTCACTAAAACCGGCTTGATTTCCAGTTGAAATGCTTAAAATCAAAAATGAGGTTATTTTGTTAAAGGAAAAAAAAAAGTGAGGGTTAGAGTTCATCTGGGATTTTTAAAAAACAAACAAAAAAGAAGCACACCAGAGTTTGAAAACAGTTCTGAGGAATCAGAGAGAAAAAGACAGAGTGTAATCATTTCAGATAAGAAAAGACACAGAAGACTGCTTATGCACAAATTACAGAGTTTAAAATGATACACAATATATCACTTAATTGTCAGGAACAATAAAAATTGGTAAATATCAGTAAGAATATTTCATTTCACTATTCTGTCAGTGACAAAATTCAATCTCAACCTGTTTTTGTTTGCATGGCTTCCCGATTAATTCATCAAAGTATATGTCTTTAGCCTTTATCTGATTTTTCTTACACTGAATACGAACAAACAGAAGAGATCATGCTAAGTTGTGGTTCTGTTCCTGCTAAAAGGAAATAATTTCTTTCAGCTGTTGCCTCATGCTTACCTTGGAACAGTGATTGCTGCAAAATCGATGACTTTATGAAATCTATTGCGAGCCAGCTACAAACTCACATTGTTCTTAGGTTAACAGAACAGAAGGCGCATGAAGAACTTTGTTTTTCAAACTAATGCTGCAAAGAACTGAGGCGAGCTGGAACTCACAGAACAGTTCTTAGTACATAACTCGTATATTAGGAACTTTTAACTTGCACTGTAAAGCAGATGAGCAGCTTAAAACAATGTTGCTTCTACGCTGAGGTTCTCTCCACAAATCCTGACCTCCGCTCGCAGAAATCCTAAGTTAACTGGCAACTTTAAATCCACTCGCAGATGTTACTTATTGCATCCGTATGGTTCTGTCTGGGTTCTATGTTCAGCCCTACAACTCACCGGTTAGCTGCTGGTATTTTCATTCAGTTACGGCAAAACAGAACCTGAAATACAACTTTAAGAACCGTTTCGTACAATTGTACATGCAGTCCTTGCTCTCTCAAAGAGTGAGGGCATTTCTTAGCCACAGCCACAGCTTGAATCGCTCAGCACAGAACAGGAACAGAAGTGATGCAACCATGTGGCGACTGGTTAGACAACAATGAGCCTGAACATTCATTGGCTGAAAATACTTCATCACCTCTACCACTGTTGAACAACACGCATGGAAGCAAACGGTACAATATTTGCGTCAACTGGGAATTTGAAGTCGTCTGGAGCAATGGCGGCTCCGACGTTAGCAGGTTGCTCTAGCTACATTGTAGCTTTAGCGATTTGGAGATGAAGCCCTATAGATGTACAAGCCATTTGGCATCTCCTTGTGACTAATTCAGCTGGGTCGTAAGCTTTTTCTTCTACTAGCAATGCTAATGCTAGCCACTAAGGCCATAAAAATGTATAAATTTCATGTACACCTAAAAAACCTGCCAAAGTACCTGCTCCAACAACATGTTGAGAGTGAATATCAGCAGTGCATTAAATATTTCATAAGTAGCTCAAGATGCAAATCAAATTCACAGAACAGAGCTGAGGAATCTTTACTGTAAACTGAACAAGACCTGACAGTGCTTGCCGGGAAGTGAAACGGATCGCAAGGTGCACAATAGAAGGTAAACAAGAACGTCTGCAGCTCTGACAGCTAAGCTCTCTCCGTCCTTGTGATTCTGCCAGATCCCTCAAGGAGTTCTGCCAAGAACGTCCTTGTCTGGTCCACTGTTGGCTGCAGTGATGTTGAAAAATAGCCGCCGAGTCGTGAGGACCAAGGCTGAATCCCGGCGATTGGGAAGATGTTTGGTTCCCAGCCTGGACTGCGGTGCGACATGACCGGTCGATCCTGCCAAAAGTGGGAAAAATGGAAACAATTTTTCCCCCACATGGCATAAAATCAACCGCCAATCAAAGAATATTAAACTAATTAACAATTTTATATATTGTCTTTATCCTTTTAAATGTAAGTTACTGTTTTAAATGTATTTTATTAAGTGTCTCACTCTGACACCACTGACCCAATAATGACCAAAACATTTTTATCTTACAGTAGAAATGTGAAAGGCGTACGTGCTCATGGTCAAAAGATAAAAAATAAATACCTTTATCACATGCATACTGCAAAAACACAACGTTTTATTTTTGGTCTAGTTCCCAGAATAGCTTAGTACACTTGAAATAAGACAACACTAACTACATTTTGACAAGACATAGGAGCTTGTTTTAAGTCAATAATTATTTAATTAATATTAATGTAAAAGTACTTGTTGCTCTGGCAGTAATTTCGCATATTAAAGTGAAATAATCTTCCAGTGGAATTAGTACTAATTTAAATCAATGTTAAGAAAGTATTGATTTAAAAACAAGCTCCCATTTCTTGCTAAGAATTTACTTGTACGTTAGTTTTGTCTTATTTCAAAGGTACCACGTTACTTGGACCAGGAACTAGACCAAAAATACTTCTGTTTTTGCAGCTCAGTATGTCCTGCACCATTCATGTTTCTAAAAACAACCCAGTAAGAGAAGAAAAGTAAAAATATTCTTTTAATAAAAAGGTGACATCACCTGGTTGCACAACTGCAAACCAGTTTACAGCCGTAAACTGGAACTGACTCAACTAATGATTTGATCATTGCATTCATTCCTGTATAATTGTTTTCCACTGCAGTAGCAGACGCCAAACAGTTCTGCAGATTCATCAGAGGAATTATCCAACCAACTGGAAGTAATGGTAAAAAAAACATCAAAAACAACGTGCTCCAGATTTTCTTTTCCTCTCCTTATCCTGGATGTGAGGTTACTGCAGCACTACTTCCTCACCGCATGTGGACTTAAAAAGAAAAAAAAAAAAAAAAAGAGGGTCTTTAGTTGGAGATCACCGGTGCTGGACTGGGACCTCATAAGCACAAAGGAACATCATGCTCCAGATCTGTCCTTGCTCACAGCTGGCCTCTTCTCTCACAGCAGGAAAAGTGGAGTATTTATTTCTGGAGCTTATGCAACTTCCAGAACTGCTGTCCTGGAGGATGGTACCTGGTTCCCTGAAGTTCCTGGAAGCCAAACGGGAACAAGTCCCCCCTCCCCTCCACCACCACCCCACACCTCCACATCACTTTGGAAAGTCTTTATCTCTTGCTGACTCAGAACTGCAATGAAGAACCAAGGACTACACGTCTCTAAAACAGCGACCCGGTTGACGAAATCGCCTCCAGCAGTGTGGAGCGGCGCCGTGAGAGGGGTTGTCAGTGTTGCTCGGGACTGACTGAAGTCTTTGAGTCGGACATAACGGTGACTTGAATGTCAAGAGAGAACCCCTGAAACGTCAGCGCTCTTCTGACAAAAGGAAAACCCCACCCAGAGCCCCTCCCTTCTTCCCGTCCCTGGCGCACACTAGGGGACTGTGCTGCTCTGAGCACCAGGCACACAACATTTTCCACTCAGGACTGCCGGCCGGCCGATGGCATTTGCCTTCCTCTATTGCCTGCACCCTTCATTTGCATGAGGAAAATGAGCTCTGGCCTCTCAAGCAAATAAACAGACTTTCTCTTGACGCTCTCCGAGGAATGAGAAACACACGGTAGTGAAACAAACCATTTCCTCTTTCGGCAATTTCTTCAGTTATTTCTTATTGTTTTAGATCATCAAACAAATTATATCGGACAAGAATAACCTAAGTGTACACAAAAGGCGGTTTTCAAACAGGAATTTTGTTTCTCAAAATAAAGAGATGTCCTAACAAACTGTTAAAAACAAAAGATAATGTCACTCACCATCGGCCTGATTCCTGCCAGACTTGCGTAATCAAAAGATTACATCAACAGAACCTGCCTGACGGTATGAAGTAGGCTAGAAGATTTGAAAATGCAACACATCATGGCCTAAAGAAATCAGAGCACGGATGAGAGGAAGTCTAAAGAAAGTTAGAGAGTCATTTCTGCGGTTCTTTGGATACCAGGGATCCACGCTACAAAAACACAAACTCTCACCAAGTCTTTTTGTCCAGTTTCTAGTTTATTTTAGTAAACTTCAAACAAAAGTACTTTAAATATACAAGCAAGATATGCACACTTGTTTTAAGTCAAAAATCCTTGAAAAAAAGATGTTAAAAAAAACCCTATAGGTTCACTTAAAACACACAGAAATGTCGAAAAGTCGAAGTTTCATCTATACTCAAGAATTTTTTACTTTAAACAAGTGAACTAAAATCTATGAACTAGAAACTAGACAAAAATATTTTGAGTGAATGGTTGTGTTTCCAATAATCGTAAAATTGCAGAATTTGACATTTCAAAGATAAATGTGCTTAATGGAAACCTTAAAACAAACAAAAAAAATTTCGATTTTAGAGTCAAAGACTGAACTTAAAACCAATTGAGATGCCAGGGTGCAGCCTCTGCTCCCAATAAATACATAAAAATTGGTATGCATTTACCAACTTTATGTATTAAATATATATATCCTTTTTTTTTTGTTTGGGCCACCCTAAAGTCCAGTCTGGCACCCCCATGAAAATTTTCTGGGCGTGCCGCCGGGCAGATCCCTGAACAGGGTCTTTACACTTGGAAACAATCCACTGTGTCTGAATTAATTCTGCATAAAAGACGTGGCCAGAATCTCCTTCTTTTTTCTTTGGGACGGAGCTTTAAAAATCAGCCAACCTTTTGCTCTGGCGCCGGTGTTGAAGACAGGCAGACAAAACAACTGCTGCTGCCACTGACTTTGTATCAAGGAGATAATGGCGAAGTGAGTCACCTCCAAGTCCGGAGCAGCTGTACCTGACAAGCAGCCCAAGTAGGAAGTGGTCCCCATCCAGCCGCTTTCATCATTAATAAACCTCTCCCCTCGTCTGCCGTCTCTCCTTCATCTCCCCCCCCCCTTGGGGGCCGGGGGAGTCGGGGGGGGGCTCCGCACGTCGCTGACAAAGTCATCATTTCACAGTCTGGCACAACAGGATGCCACGCTGGCTGTCAAGCTCGAGACGAGAGGAGGAATGTTTTACGTCAGGGGAGTCTGGACTAATGTGCTTGTTATATTAACTCGGTGTTTTTAATTCTAATATAATAATAGGAATTCTCAGATGGTCCTTTAAATGGCACGGCGCTTTCACTAAAGCACTAAGGAGATAATTACTTTCAGAGCGTCAGGAAGGACTGGCAGCGCGCTGTTTGTCTGTGTAATTATCCGGCTGAAAATAAACGGATAGATGGACAGAAAGTTGAGGATTAAACTGGTGGAGGACGTTTCCTTTTGGAAAAAAATAAAAATATAAAGGAGAACTCACCCAGCTTTTAAATTTAGTTAAACTTAATAAAATGTTTCCAGTGGGAACTGAAGAGCAAAGAGAAAACGTTTCAAATGTTAAAGTGGTTTGTCTTTGCTTGCTCAATTCAAAGTTGCTTAGGAACAATTCGTCTCATTTATGCAGCAAAAATCATTTTAGTTGCACAACATCCAGAGGGAACAACCGTCCAAACTTACAATGCCTAAAAAAAGAAAAAAGAATATGACTAAAGTCCACAAAAGGAACAAATCAGAACCAAATCTAGAATAAAGAATCAAAAGATCAGTGTTACCATGTCATCAAACGATACCAACAGCAAAAAAGATTCATTTTGATTTTAAAAACTCTGAGCAACTTTTGCATTTTCTTCCTCTAGTGTTTCCACGGACGATGGCGGCCGATTATTCCAGCTTTACGTTGGTGGAAGGTGAGGTTGCTTTTCTTCCCCCCCCCCCCTCTCCGAAACGTGCAGGTGTAAAAACATTCGGAGATGAAGGCTACGTTTTTATTAGGTTTTGATTCATGTGGAGGAGCGTTTGGGAATGTGAAACGGGAAACTGTGTTATTGTGTTCAGCAGCTGAGAGTTTCACGTTTCATCTCCCGATAGCAGATAAAACCTTTCCCTCTGTAATACAGACCAAGCTTACGCCCAGTTATCCTTCTCACTCAGCTCAGGCTGCTACAGGCTGCGTGTTGAAATTATTACCTGAACAAAAGCTACAGCCGGTTCAGAGTCAAGCTGGTGCTTAGTGTGGGTTAGACTCCACAGGGACCTTAATCCAGTCCACGGTGTTCACGGACCAGAGCTTAAGACGTCGTCATGGAGAGGAGGCTGTTCTCTGGATGGCTTCAGAAGACCCACATGTACTTTATGCTTCAGTCAAATCTACAGAAGGGTGTCGATGCTTTTGTTTTTGGTCAAAAAAAGAAACAAACCGTTTGAACTGTTCAAAACTCACAGCCGGGTTTCATCCTCAGACTGTCGCAGCGACCCGACTAGTGCCAAATGTTCTCATCTCTTCTCAAAATTAGGTGATCTTTTAAAACACAGAATCTGGTATTTCTGAGGTACTGACTAAGCAGGACATTTTTGGGAACTAGTCCACCCTTACAAAATACCATCTAGAATAAACACATCACATTTCCCTCTGTCTTGGTATGTATAGTCCTTTTTATAACTCGCTTCTTTTTGCTAGTTAGTACTTACATACGCAGTTAAATAGCCCTCTTTAAAAAAAATCAATCAGTTACATGTTAACCTGAACACAGTCTGTGTTTCATGTTTGATAATTAATGTTGCATATTGTCAAGTCAGGTCAAGTTTATTTGTATATCACATTTCAGCAACGAGGCAGTTCAAAGTGCTTTACGCCACAAAAACATCAGACAGCCATCAATTATGAAATGAGAAATAAACATTAAATTTTGTCAAAAATCATCAACCAAATGTACATCAAATATGTTGACCAATGTCCCATTTAATGTTCCTTTAATCCAAGGCTGATCTACACGGGTGAGTTTTAGCCTCGATTTTGGGGAAGTCAGGGTTTCGGCTGTTTCTCAGTTTTCTGGAAGTTTTAGAGGAGCATACAAACTGAATGCTGCTTCTCTGTGTTTGGTTCTGAGGATGCAGATCAGACTGGACCCAGAAGACCTGAGAGGTCTGGAGGGTTGACACAACACATTTTTAATGTGTTATGCTGCTAAGCCGTTCAGTGGTTTATAAAACAACACAGATATGCTCTCCCAAATGTGACCTCAAAATCCACACATATATATATATATCTGTAGAGAGAGAGAAAATTGAGTTTCTGTGTTTCCAACCCTGACTTGATCTCAGATCAGCAGATGAATTTATGATTAAAGAATTTCATATTACATTACACCTGATGTAAACTCCCTCTAGAGCACACAATTATATATTTCTATTTTGTCTTCATTAACCCATTCTTTGTTGTTTCCCCTTGCTTAATGAAAAAAAAAAAAAACAAAAAAAAAAACGCCTTCAGTTTGATGCATTGGTCTCAATAGGCTCCCTTTTTTCTCCCCCTGCCCCCAAGGATAATTTTGAATACAGAGACTTCAGTGTGCCTTTGTCTTTTTTTTTTTTGCTGTTTTCGGATGTTTTGTTAATTAATTTTGGATATTTAAAATGTCTTCCAGTTCCAGAGAGAAACATTTGTTAGAAATCAAAGTGTACTGATCTTTGGGAGGTTGTATACTATACGGTTATGTTGCTCGAAAATGGTCTCAAAACAACAATATTATCATTTGCCACAATAACCTCTAGGACAATTAATGGTCTGGAAAAATTTGTTATGGGAGCATCGCTCTAGAACAAGGATCCCCTCCATCTCTCAAAACATTCAACATTAAACAAAACCTTTACACTGTGATGGCATATGTCATCACATTTATGACATCTGACAAGCCACTTTTTACACTTGTCACTATTCATTTAGCATTTCCTCCCCTGAGGCGACGTTTTGTTTTGAAACGAGCGCACACTCATCATCATCACCGCCGCCACCACATCCAGGCAAGCGAAGTGTTTGCTGCTCCATCATTTTGGACAGGATGAGTCACTGTGGGATGACTGGACCCGTCTTGTCAGTCAGTCCATCTGTAGAGGAATCAAACGGGACGTGTGAAGCAATTACCCGAGTCGCCGGTGATATCAGTTTTATAGATAGCTCATTGCGAGGCCCAGGCTCGACTCTTTTTTTTTTTTTTTCCTTTGTCACGCAGAGCCAAGCAGATGCTGGGAGAAAAGTGAAAGATGGAGAGGATTTCACTTGATTGTCCCATCTGGTTCTGATAGAAAAAATTTTTTTTTTTTTTTTTTGTTACCGTGCCACGAAAGCGGAGACACGGTGCGGTGTCACAACGCCCCAGAGCTCCTCCCACAACTCAGTCTGACCAAAATCAAATCAGGGCTCTCTAAGGCGCATTGCTGCTGCTAAATCAGTGGCCGACAGTCCTTTAAGCACTTCGTGTGCTTCGTCAGTGTGACATGTAGTTAAAGAAGAGACAAGGAGAAACTGCTACCCTCACGCCCCGACATCACATGATCAATTTCAGCCGCTTACAGACAGAAGGAGTCGATCAACATCACGAAAATATCAACTTCTATACATATCTGGAACATTGTCTTTGCTAGCTTGCTAGCTTCTGTTAGTTATTATTAGATATTGATTTTTTTTCATGCTTTGGTTAATATTTTATTGTGTTTATCTGTATGTTGATTGGGTAATGAGTACTCAATACCATTTTCAAAAAACAAAAAAAAAATGTATTCAATTACTGTCGAACAACCAACTGACTGGTGTTTTCTGTCCAACTTTTGCTGTCGCCATTTTGCGGACTACTGTAACCTAACTGCCACCAGGAGGAGCATGGAGTACCGTAATTTGCCGTCAGCTGACGTAAACTGTATCGGAGGGGGAAAAAAACATCTATTTCACATCGGTTTAAAAGGATGTAGTTCCAGTTAGTTGTACTTACCGTTTTTATTTAATAAAAAATGTTTTCTTAATTTCAGTTTTCGTTGTACAACCTTGCTTTAGGCAGCTTTTAAACAGTGTTTTTGTTAACCTTTTTGAGTTACATAATCAATGAAATGAGAGTAAATAGTCACAGTCCAGAGCAATAAATGTAGAGCCAGATTTACTCTGAGGGAACCTAATTTCCCAAAGCCACAAGAAGGAACAGTTTCCCAGAGAGTGTGTTGAAGACAAATAGGAAAACAATATATGGCCTACCAGGCCGTAAAAAAGCTCTTGAACTTTCAGGAGTTTGACCACAGATCTGAGTTCCCTTTATGTGCCTCAGCTATAAAATCACACTCCAGTTCAGCTCTGAGAAATTATGGCTGTAAATTAACAATGCTGCTGTTTCTGACTGCTACAGCGCCTTGTGAGGACTTTCATTTGTCTTTGACATTTTGTCACATTTCAATGAGAAAATTAGACATGGGGGAGACCGGGTATGGTTGTAACACTTTTTGCTCCAGCACCTTTAACTCACAGAATATTTTGAGCTAGATGAGTTTTCAAACTTTTATACCAAATACCCACATTTGTTTACTACAAATGGCACCAATTCAAACCCCTGCAAGAATATCACAGACCTCATGAGTTCATGTCAAATACATGGTGTTCCTTTGTTACAACCTACCACGCTACCGGGGTAGGTTGTAACAGCTGCTGGGGTAAGTTGTAACAATTAGACAAAAGAAGCAAAAACAGAGGCCACACCATGTGATATGCTTCAAAAAGAGGTTTACTGAATTAAAAGAACAATACAAGAACAATGTCTCTCTCTCTCTGTGACTGACCATAACTCAAATATACTCTGTTTGTGTGCTTGTGTGTTTGTGGGTGTTTGATGTTACATGTTACTGCCAGTTGATATGCAAACTTTCTGACCTAAAAGAAAGAGGAATAGAAAATCAGAGTACATAGACACAAAAAGTTTTTCAATTTGTCTTGCACCTACGCTGGTATTCATTTCTTCTGTTGTCTCCAGTGACTAACCTGTCATATGCTTACCTCACGTGGAGTCAGTCCATAATACAGGTCTGCTGCCTGAGTCAAATAGTCAGTCAACACTTCCTCCTGCACCTCAGAGAAGACTTTGTTGCTGCTCCAATAACCTACACTGGGAAGATCACTGGACCCCTGTTCTCTCAGCTTCTGCAGTGATTTGCAGTATCTGCTCAGTGTTACATGGCAGATCCCATGCGCCTTCGCAACTGATCTGACTGACTTGCTCTTCTTTGTGACCTCATCAGATGCCTTTTTTAAAACATCTGCAGGCACACCTCTATCAGTCTTTTGTATCCACTGCCTAGGCATTCTGTAAAATTATTAAAATCAAAATGTTCTTAGTTGTATGTAAGGGGATGGTTGTAACACTTTTTAAAGATGTGTTACAACCCACCCCAACCCTGTCAGCCATGTTTAGCTAGCTGTAGTAGCATAGCGGTTTGAAATTAGCACGGGAAAATGCATCACATTTTGCCTGAGAAATTACACTTTCATCTAATGTAAGTCATATGGTTTTATCTGCAACAGTATAAGTACTAAACAAAATATAGTCATGATCAAAAAATTTACTTTCTTACCTCAAAATCCGTTTTTTCTCCTTAGTATCTGCATGTGCCTGTTTCCAGCCTTGACAATCACAATATGGGATTGGGGAGGAAGCAGACACTGAAATGATCATGTGACTCCTATCTTATCCTTGATTGGTGGAACTGGTGGTGTGACAACTCTCCCTATGTTACAATCATACTTGGTCTCCCCTATGTCATGTTATAGAGTAACAACGTGATTACAAAGATGTTCTAAATGTGGATGTAAAGTTGCTGTATGTAACTGTTTCAAAGAATAGGTTTTTTACTTGTTTATTAAAACTGTCACCATTAAAACAGACAAATAATCTGTGAAAAGATCGATCTCCTCCATCTCCTCTCTTAGCTATTATTGCTGTCTAAAGAAATGCAACGCTCCTCACCAAAAACAACCAATCGGAGGCAGGAGGAGGGTCTTAATGTTGTCAATCAATCTCATATATTTGCTGCTAAATGTGCTAATGGCAGAGAAACAACTTACCGTTACAGATAAACCGTTTATCTGCCGTCATTTGTGGCTGTGGACAACACCACAACAGACTGTGATTGTCAGTGCCAAGACTCGTCCCTTGCTCCGATTGGTTGTTTCTACTTGGTACTGGGAGCACTGGTAAAATGCGGAAGAGCTCATTCTTTTCACAGATTGCATGTCTCATAAGATAGTGTCACGGCATAATGACAGTTTCAACAAATATATAAATAAATAAATAAAGTGACAAACTACAGTTTTAATAACAAATGCTGCTTCTAACTGCTTTTTTATGTGAGAAATTGATTTTCCATGACAGAATTACACTAAAAATACAAGTAATATTGTCTTAGGTTTATTTTTTGTAAATAAATTTGAAACTGTGGGCTCCCCCCCGTACAAATCCATCCTCTTTTTCGCAAATATTTAATGTTTTTCTTAATTTTAAAACATGAAAACAGTTAGAAAATTGGGTTCTTTAAAAATGACATCAGATTTCCAGGAGTACATATTTATCAAAAAACATAATAAAAAAAGTATTTGCACCCTTTCCTCTGTATGTCTCTGTATGTCTTTAAAGCCAACGATGTTATTAAAAGCACGGATGACCTACTCACACACATCCTTCGGTTTCGGCCGCTTTGGCACGAAGAAGAAGCTCCTGGTGTGACATGAGCCTCACATCAGTGAACTCCAACATAAAATCCTGCCAGCTGGTGCAGAGATCTCAGAACGGTGCTTCACTGAGTTATAAGAGTCCAGATAGAGCAAGTTAAGACACTGACCTCCGACCAAAATAACCCCACGGCTTCCTGGCTCTCATTAATAATGCTAAATTATAATTGATGTTTCACTCACAGCAGTGAAAACGTTTCATCAATAGAGAGGAATTATTTTCTATGAACAAGCTCATATTCCTCACTAAAAAGTTGCTTTGTCCCATTTCAAGTGTACTAAGATACTCGCACAAGAAACCAGAACAAATCATCTTTTGGTAAGATTTTGCAATTGGACTTTCACCACAACAACATAGTTTGTGGCGATTATTGTTTTAGAAACTTGGTTGGAAAACGTAAACTCAACTATTGCCTATGTTAGAAGTGTGTCCGTTGTTCTGGAATGAGCCGATATCATTTCATCTCTCATCCAAAAAGGTTTGTCCCACTGCATCCTCTCATTTAATCGGTAATGAAATGTGGGGAAAAAGTTCCAACCGATGAAAGAAGTAATAATTTTCACAATGAAAACCTTCCGAAATATACGGAATAATCAAATTAGTACAGCGCACTCTGTTTCGCTCTCATAACGGTTCTCTGCCTCTTCTAATTATCCCTCCACACTAATCAGCGTCAAGGATCAATTGGGCTATCAAAGAAAACTTAGTGTCAGCTCCTTCACTCCTCCCCAAAGGAATATTATGCAAATTACCAATGAAAACTTTTCACACGACAACACACAGAGCTCTACAACAAAACAGCCTGTCACCTCCTGTCAAACTGCTGCAATTACCAATTAGTGACCTGGGAAATAGAAAGCAAGCATGGTGGAGGAGAGGGAGGGGATGGAGAGTGGTAGGTGATACAGAATGCAAAATCCAAACAGAACGTCCGTTTATGGCATTTACACCAAATAGAAATACAGAAAAATAGATTTAATAACATCCAATTTGATTGTAAAATGTAAAACAAGACAGTGAAATTTAGGTTACTTTCCAGTAATCTCTACTCCTGTGATGGGAAAGGAACAGAAAGTAACCTCCGGCACACAGCTCAATGTGAGAGCAGCAACCAAATGTGAGTTTGTCAAGACAGAGAGCAAGTATGTAGAATTAATGGTGGTGATTCATTTTCTCCCTGGCTTGGTCAGGGACAAAATTGATTAGACCTTCAGACATGAAGAGGCCGTGTCTAAAGGGCTAAACCTCTCCTCGTTTTCACCCTAACCCGGAAGTCCTCTGTCCTGACCCGGACCCGTCCTCCACCCGGATCCGGCCGTTATCGCCGCTGCGTTCCTTGGATTTCATGAAGCTCTTTGTTTACTAATGCTCTCTTACAAACCTCAGCTGGGATTAAATCACAATGCATTTCATCAAAAGCACTGAAAACCATTTAATCATTTTTTTTCAATCCGCAGAGAAGGAAGAGGCTATGCTAGATACGACAGGCTAAGAGCTAGCTTAAGTAGCAATCCGACATTAGCGGTAGCTCACGTCGTCAGTGTAAGACTAGCGACACAACAATGTCCTCAGATTTAGCTGCTAGCATAACAATGACCAAATGTTCAAGACACATGAAAAAGTTTAGATTTCGTAGACACATTTAATAGCGAACTTTGAGAAAGATTAGTGTACAAATCGAACAGAGCCAGATGATTCGTCAGTGTGTCCATTCTTAAAGTGGAGAGAAACACGTTGCTGTAGGTTTGCATTGCTTATTATAGACAGTCTCGGTCAGTGAGTACAGCAATTAGCAAATTCCACTGCTTTTTCCTTTCCATTTATTTTTATTTTGAGGTTTTGTGTTCTTCTCTAGCTTAATGTTCCCTAACCCAGTTTACGACCTGCAGGGCAAATTAAATTAAGTGTTAGTGTATTCTAGGTTTTTGAAAGTTATGTTGGAAATACAGCGTCCCCAATGAAAATGGTAATCTCTTTAAACGTGAATGTGAATATAGCCAAGTAAAAAGTGATTTACGTGTAATGAGTGGTGGTGTTCATTTAAAAGTGGAGTCTATTTTCCTAATCAGTGGACCACCAGAGCTCAGTTTCGGGAGGATTAAATGTTATTTTCACTTTAAATAGGAAGAGTGCTGAGCGCTGCCTATTTTAAGAGTTTCCAAACCAGCTGCCATATGATTCATTCAGCAGGTTCTGTTAATTGAACAAGCTTAGCCCCTTAGGTCAGGTCTGGTACTTTCACTTAAGAAACAGTGTACAGTAGTAATGGTTTTTTTACTTTAACGAATAATTGTTTTACTCTTTGGTAATTCTGGAACCACAAAGGAACCGACAGTAAGGATAAATTAAGATGCATGAAGCCTCAGAAATTCTGTTTTTGCTAAAAGCTTTTAAAGAGATTGTTTGGAATTTTTTGAACCAGGGATTTGCTGAACAGATATTCAAGTTTTTCTATTAACAGTGTGAGTTATGATGAGCTTCGGCCATATCGAAATTAGTTTATTTTCCAAAGGTGCAATTTAAAAACTTATTTTGCCTCACACGAGTTTTGTGACCAACAACCGGATGTTACTGGCAGCCAAGACGACGATGACAGGAAGCGGCAGGCATCGGATGAATGTTTTTCAATGACTTATCGCGTGAACAAACTTATTCACACGGGATTTCAAATACATTTTTTTTATTTAGTGGAAACACGTCAATTGCAAAATTGTGTGTTTTCGACATTTGTGGAATACAGACAAAAGTTTTACATACATTTGTAATGGAAACAGAGCTAGCAGCTTCGACCAGATAGCGTGAATGTTTCCCACTGGAAAACCGATGGCGCTCCGTCGCCTTCAGACTCCAATTCCTGTGTAAGTCATCATTTAACCTCACAATGCAAACACCACAGTGGCTCAAAGGTTCCCAAAATAGGATTCCCATCAACAGTTTGGAGTTTGAGCTCTGGTGTTGGTGTCTCTAAAACTAATTAGCTTCGGTCTTTAAGACCAACACTGTTCAGTTTTACATCAACAAGAGACGTAAATAGTCTTTTTATTTTAAATGTTTTTATGTATATACTTTTCATATTTCTAGAATATGTTGTTCGAGGTATTGGAACAAACTTTTGTTGGGTCATGTTCTGGTTTGTCTGGGTGGTGAAAAAGTAAGTTTTATAAATTGTGAGTCAGTTTAAAAGGGCGGTATTATGTAAAATTGACTCTTTTGAGCTTTACATCATGTTAAGATGCTATTCATCAAACAAAAACCTATTTGGAGTGTTGTCCCCTACTCAGCTCCTACAGACTAGCCAAGAGAAATTAGCAAACACCTAGGGGAACTGTGCATCAGCTGAGCTCTCTGTTCAATGCTGGTAATCATGTTGTTAGAGGGTTAATAAAAGGAGGTGGAATTTCAGATAGAGCAGGGGTTTCTTAAAAAGATAAGGCAAATTGAACATATAGCATTTTTAAAACAATTGAAAGTAATATAGTTACTTGATTGTGCTATACGATGTCACTATATGGCTGGAAAACACACAATGCTGCTCCTTAAATATATAAATTTCACTGAAAATAACCTGGATCTAACAGGTTATTTTCATTGACGCACTGTGCAATAAAATTAACCTGGATTATCTTCATAATCCAGGCCCAATGCACCAATGAAGGTACATTGTGCTTTCACATATACAAGCATTTTGCATAAAAGCATCAGAATCTTCATCACACGCTTTCCTGAGATCCAGATAACTGCAGCATGAGCAAGATGCAAATCCTGCATTCGCTCCTGCAAGTCAAAGCCGAAGCCTCCAGGCTCATCGCCTAATTCAGTTGAGGACGCCTAACGAGGAAGCAGCTCGTGTTCGAGTTTCTCCTCTCCGAGTTGCCATGGCAGACTCAGAGTCATCGATGATCCGGGATCCCACAGGAGATTTTTCTCTCCCAGTGCGTGTGGATTAGGACCGCTGCGTCCAGCAGCGGTCTGGCGCTCCGCTCTCTTCCATCCACGGTTCTTAATGAGGGACAGATGGCCCTTCCCCATCAGAGCCTCTTTCGCTCGCAGTACAGCAGAGCAACGGCTGCATAATGACCGGCACAGCACAAAGCTCTTCGTAGCAGAGCTTCCCTCGTAAGTGGCAGTACAACGGTGTTGTTTGGTTTCAACTCAGGAGGTGACTTAGGCTTCTGAGACTGACTCGGCAAACTGTGTCACACAGAACAGATGGGCGAGGATAGTAACTCTTCAGTTCGAAAATCGACACTTCCCCTTTTCAGAATAAACGTGTGACCTTATCGAAGCGGGCTGAGAGAGAGCGACTTCCTCTCCCGGCTGACAGAGAACAGAACGAAGCCAACAGACCGACGATGTCGCTGCTGGATGGATTTCAGCGTGAGATTTTATGAGGGAGTTCCTCCTGGGTGAACACCAGTCGGCACATGTGAGAACAGGTTTGTCCTGTTATCTAATCCCAGCCGCCTTTGTGAATTGTGAGGCACATGAAAACCCAGAACAAAGAGCAAACAATTGACTCTGTGATGTGACAGTTTCTTTCAGCGAGACAATTATAGAAAAAAGAAAAAGAAATCTCAATCAGATGTCGGAGCCTGTTTTATAAGCAGCAGATGCCTCGGTATTCACCGGGGTTAAGGGTCACGGCGGTCCATGAACAGCTAAAATTAGCAAACACTTGAGTCACCATAATCCTTAAAAAATGCTTATATTTAATAGCTCAAACACCAAATATACCTAAATATGCAATACTGTTGAATAATTTAGATATGCTTTATGAAAACATCCAACTCTGAATGTCTCCAAGTTTTACTCTGGACTCATTTATAGAGTCGCATATTTCCATGTGCATGCTTGCTCTCATTTCATATATTTATTTTTTACTTGGGTCATATTTAAATTACTTGTAATTTCACACTTTTGCTGTACATTTTACATCACTAATTGTTATATTTATATTTGCTCCTATGTAACACTTTGGACAGGAGTAGCTTGTTAACAGATAAGCAGTTTCCCCGTGGCAATCAATAATATTCTGATTCCGATGGTTGAGAAGTGGAGTTGAAATAAATGCCTGGTTTAGATTAAAGCATCTTCATGCGTTATAGTGGCCCAGTCAAAGTCCAGACCTAAATTCTGTAATGTGACTGTAAAGTTCATACTTAACACAGAGTAGCAGTGGCTCCCTTCACTGATATTTAAAAGCACCCACACGCAATACTTTATGAAAATCTATGAATCATTCAACATTACCTGCAAATTATTCACGTTTTCATCTCCTATACATCATTTTGCTGCATCCCGTCGTTCAACTTGTGTCTAGAGAAAACACAACCACCGTCTACGGCCCCTCGTCATCGTCTGTCGGCGGGTATTTAGATGTCGTATGGGTGTTTGTCACAACTGACATCAGCAGCCCATTGTGCTGGTTTGGTTCCAAACAAATTTCCCTTTCCGCATCATAAAGTTTATCTCGCCAAACTCTGCATGGCAGAACGACAACGTGTGGCAGGACGAAGGCGAAACTTGTTCGGTAAACTGTGAAATAAAAGATAACAGCATGGTGGGGAGCTTGATGCCAGCAGTTAAGTGTTGTTGCTTAATTTTTATGTAGATGATGTGGAGAGATGCAAGCTGATCTTTCAAACTGCAAGAATGGCATCAGTTAGAAATAATTAACTCAGTGATCTTTAAAAAAAAATCAAGAATTGGTTAAATAATTCGATATTTCTATAATCCGAATGCAGAGAGCCTTCCTTCACATGTTTTGTCTTTGACAGACAGCAAATTTAACTTCCTATGTCTTTATTCCAACAGTGACTTTCTCCTAAGCACTCTCCTGCTTGCTGTGTAAACTGGGTCTTTGCTAGCCTGCCATTGCCTTCTTGCGCTATTCCCCTCAATTCAAATCTCACTTACAGCTCTATCGGGGCGTCCTCCCGTTCACTTGGATTATCCTCCAGTTGATTTTCAACCAGGCCAGTCAGCGAACAAACGGAGAAACAATGATGGTGATTTCAGAACTGCCTGTAGTTTTAGCAATATCAGCATGGTGGCCATGTTTCCAAATACTGAATCAACACCAACAGCTGACTTGGTTATTTCTCTCGTCACAGTAGAGGAGGGTTATTTACAGTGGAGGAAATTTCTGGTAAGCTTCATAGCGTCGACCTGGCACATTACGGATGTTGTGATGTTCAAAGATTTGAATACCGTTTTAGAATATTTAAACTTCTCCAAAGCTAGGTCTAGGCTTAGCCTCTGGTGGAATTTGTCTTGTCTAGTGAGCGGTTGCCTTTCAGGATGTTTTTTTTTGCAGCAGTGCAGTAAATAACTTTCTTTCCTCAGAGTTTCTTCTCAGCTGTTTAGACAGCAGGCCTTGCTCAACCATGACTGAGACTTTCTACGTGTGTTGCTTCATAATCTGGCCTGTCTGGTCATGCTCTGCTCATCCTCTCTCAGGGATGTCCCTGTTCCCCCCACTGCCTCCATCCTCAAAACTCCTCCCCTTCATCTGAGGCCCTGCTATGGCGGATGAACGTTAGGAGAACAGGGGACGATTACATGACCTTGTGAGGCTCTAATGAGCTGCCACGTCGTCAGACTCAGACGGGTAATTAACCGTGATCATTTGTCACATCATAATATCACTGGAGGCTCCCCTGCAGACTCATCGGCTGACATCTGAGTGTCATGTCGCCACGGCTGCAGGTGGGAGCAGATGGAGTGGAGGGAAGGAAAGGGAAGAGGAGAGGAGGAGGGGAGTTGATGGAGGTCGGAGATTAGGCCAGCGGATGTTGATACTTTGGGGAATGCTGCTCCTCTGTGAAGTTTCAATCTTTTAATAGTCTCTGTAGTTTCTGCCCGGCAGGCTGCTGGGATTCCTAACAGACGCCCCGACACCTCATTTCTTTTTGAGGTTCCCCTTCCGCAATGTCTTTTTCTCTGTCGAGGAATCCAACATTGCGGTCCCGACTGTTTGCATTTGCCGAACTCTTCCTGTGACTGAGCTGCTCAAATAAATACATGCAGCTTACTCGCTCACCGCTCCGCTCCCTCCGAGGGTTCAGCTCACTGTTGTCAGACATGAAAGGCTTTTGTGATGCAATGCTGGAGATTCCAGCAGCAAGGAATGCACCAGGTGAACACCTGCAAGAGGAGGGATATGTAGGCACAGGTAAGGTGTAAACAGACTCCAAAGACACGCTGAAGACCTCCTAAAACACACACGCACACACACAAATTGGACAAACCACAAGAAGAGTTCACATCACGTCTGTAGGAGGTTCAAAATGAGCAGACTGTCCAGTTCAACAAGCTAGAAGCTTAACAGGAGCTGTCTTAGCTTTAGCGAGGCGTCCCTGTCACACAAGCAAACATGTCTCTAAACAAGCAAGCTAGGGTTCTCCCCCAAACCATCAGGGTCCTCCATCAATGCTTGAAATCCAACAAACATCAAGAATTTCAGTATTTGTCTACTGAGAATGAAAACATTATTAAAATTTATTGTCATTATTGGTTGTGAAAGTGACAGACCTAAATGCAGAGAGGCAGAAGCGGGGAGTGGATTAGGCAATTCAATGGCAAATTAAGAAGAAAAAACTTACAAAAGTCACAGGGAACACAGGGAGCCAGAGCAGAACAAAAGAAGGGCAGGAGATGAGTTTAAATACTTGAGAGAGTGAATGCGGGAACAACAGGGCAGGGCTGATTGGATAACAGGTTGCAGGTGTGAGGGGAGAAAGCAGAAGGCAGACTGAGGAGAGATACCAGTGTTTCAAAGTGAAAGGTGTTCAAAAAAGAAAACGAATGAACACTGATAAAGGTCAACATCAGTTAACCGTTTTCTGGCTTGGTTTGCTACGTTAGGGGTTTCTGTGTGCCGCAGAGGCCATATAATCTTTGTTATTGTTTGAGTCTGCAGCAAAACGTATCAACCGAAACTACCCAAACACATCGCTCTATGTTAACACTGCTGAGTAACAAAGGTCAAGATGAAGATCAACATGTTTATTCTACTTGTTGGCTCGAAAGTTATTTGCAGCTGTGTTGTAGTGTGTTGCAAAAACTGTTACATTTTCCAATGAAAATAGGCGGGTAATGTTTGATAGCTTGCAAAAAATGGTTTTACAAATAAAAATAATAAAATCAATATTTCGCTCACATTCTTTAGTTTGATAGCTCTAATAAAATCCTTCCTAAGTCACTTAGCCGGCGTATAAAGTCCACTTTATAGTCCAAGTATAAAGTTTAATTTCCCTTTGGCATAAATGAAAGAGTTTTGAACTGAATTTGAAGTAACGTGTCAATATGAGATCCAGTTCAAGGAGTAAGAGTGTTATTTGTGATAGCATTGTTCAGGTTAATTTGTTGTTTAAGACATTTAAAACATAGATAATGTTGTTTATCGGTGCACAGGCAACGAAGGTTTCAAGTTTCCACATTCTACCTAAAACGCACAGGATTGCTACTGGTTGCCAAACGGGTTAAGACGTCACAGACCGTACATGTATGCGCATGTGCTAAATGCGTACTGCGAGTTTCGAGACTCTGAAGAGTGTGAAAGCAGCCTTCTGGTGCCAAACCCTGCACATATTGCACGTCAGTGTGCTCAACACAGCCCATAAACCATCCGAGAGGAGCAACTGAAAAACACAGCCCACTCTGAGCGGAGAGGAAGTTTATGTAGGACAGAACATGCCATGTCATTCGAGCTTTCGAAAGATGTGATGCAGAGAAAAAGCAGAAAAAGTTGGAGCGAACACTGACGCAAGTGCATATGTGGGGAGGAATGGGATACTGTCAGAAATGCAGGAGAGCTTTACTGGGATTTATTTACCTGAACTGACTTACTGAAGAAAAAAAAAGGAAATTATGAAGATTGGGGCTTCCAGGATTTGCACAGGAGTTATCAGATTCGCAGTGTCCACAACACTTGCAGAGAAAAGTTTCAGGTTCAATCAGTGATGTATGTCAGAAAGTCTCTTAAAACCAGCAGAGCAGTAGAAATGTGGAGATTGGCCCATCAGGGCAAGGTCAGAGCATCATTTATGTCAACTTTAACAGGCAGAAAATCAGTAGATGTAGTCGATCAAACGAAAAGAGGTCCAGGATGGAGTGCCTCATTACTTGTCTGACTAGGAGAGAAATTACCCTTAAAATGACCTGACATCCAGTCTGCCCTGTTTCTAAAGCTTGACGTTTTTAAATCAGGATAAATCTCAGAAAACTGTATCATTTTATAAAAAGATTGGCCAAGAGTTTCCAGCCTGTCCTGTACTGAAGTTACATTCTGGAGATGCATGCTGAGGTACCGCATGACGTACGAATACATCCGATATGCCCCAAGACTGTATACTTTACTGGGCCTTGTTTGGTATAAGCTGGTCCAAAAGGGAAATCCAGAATCTCTCCCAGCGTCACTCTTTGGTTCACTTTGGGCGCCTGAGGATGTTCCTGGACCAGAAGGCAGATTTGTCACTGTTAGCTTTCTGCAGCAGGAACATCATCTAGAACAGGAGTCTTCAAATCCAGGCCTTGAGGTCTGGTGTCCTGCAACTTTTAGATGTGTCCCTGATCCAACACACCTGAATCAAATGGTTGAATTATCTCCTCGGCATGCAGCCGAGTTCTCCAGAGTTCTGCTTATGGACTCATTATTTGACTCAGGCATGTTAGGGCAGAGACACTGGACCTCGAGGCCTGGATCTGAAGACTCCTGATCTTGAGATTGTGCTGAACAAGACTACATAAAAGAAGGGAGAACATGAATGGAGAAGGAAGGTGCACCAAACAGTATCCATCATGTCTTGATAAATGATGAATACGGATATTACAGAATGTTGTGGGTGGGAGCCCGTCTTAGATTATCCCATCCCAGGCAAGGCTGTTAGTTGGTCTGCTGTCGATCGTGAGCCACAAGGGAATGTCGTCAAACTGGAAAGGCGGGAGCTTCACATTTCAGCTCTGCTCTGTCTTCAACATGACAGGTTGGAACAGACCCCTCATTACAGCAGGCAATGCCCCGATGCGTCTACTTTATGTTGTGCGACGTTTAGTAGAGCTTGGTCACTTGGTGCCTATTCAACTCTTGCCACTTAAGCATTTGGTTTACGTTTCAGACAGTCCTTTATTTCTAATTCCTCTTCGGTTTATGTACATTTTCCCTCTTTTTGACCACTTGATGTTTTTACATCAGTCTTGCTTTTTCACGGTCCTGTTTTAAACATTGGTTTTGGTCTTTAATCTCTTTTCTCATTGCTTTTCATTTTGGTTCTCACTTCCTGCTTTCCCTCATCCCATATGCAGTCACTGGTCACTCTGATACAACGTTGGACTCACTTTTGTTTTCAGAATTTGATTCAGAAAGGTCTCAGAAACATTCACCATAGATACTGATCCATATTAACATTTTAGTATCACAAAGGTGCTGCAGAAAGCCACGTTGAGATGATTTGAGCTTTGACATAATACATTATCCTGCTGGAAGTAAAACAGCAGGTGATTTTTTTGTTGTTTTTTTCCCCTCCATTTATTATGAAATCTGTCATTTTGAATCTCACATCTTTAACGATCCCACCTTATTTGTATAGCACATTTAAGCAACGAGACAGTTCAAAGTGCTTTACACTATAAAAACACAATAGAGTAACCAATTATGAAACAGCAGTAAACATTATTTTTTGTCAAATCCCATCATCAAAACCGTCAAGTAAAAAACATTCATCCTTTGATTCTGGAAGTGATCTTCAGGTGATGGAAGGCCGTCTTTATAACCGTCTTTATGTGTCTCTGAAGGTTTAGATAAGAGTCCATCACTACACCCAAATGTCACGCCTGATCTCCAGTTTCTAGTTGTAGCAACTGAAGCAGTGCATTGACTCTAGATCTTTCCTCTCTAGATACAAAGATTACATTTTAAATTTTGTTTCTGTTTTGTCTTCCACGCTGCATTTAAGAATCAGAGAGTCAGCTGCATTACTGTAGTTCAAACAGAAAGCAGAGCAACTCAAAGTACACAAGACACTTTCCATTGCGGCTGCCCTGGTTTTGCTTTTTCCTTCACAAAAGCCAGACCGGAGAAAGATTTGGTGGACTAAAGTTGCATGTCAAACTGGCTTAGATCAATCTCCGAGATCCTTCATGGTTGTCTTCTTTGCAAAAGCGTTCGTTTCATTGCACTTTTGCAGCTTATTCCTGCTGCTGTCCACATTCAGATGGTCGATGTTGCTTTTCCAGCAATGGCTTGTCCTTGTCCACCCACTAAAAGGGTCATTTTCACAGAAAGCAAACAGCTCGCAATATCAGCATACCTACATTTCCCCTGCTTTTATGGGCACTTCAGCAAATATCAAACACACTTGTCCACCCACATGTTTACAGCATTAATGAACACGATGAAACCTCTCATCACGTAGGCATAAACACATGACATCATTCCAAGCTCTAGCTTTTCCCTGAAGTATTTCCATCTAGGTCAGATAACTCCTTCGTTAACAGTCATCGAAGCAGCTGTCCAGCGTCAAAGGGCTGAGGTGTTAAAAGTTAGAAGGCGGTCTGATCACCTCTGCGAGAGTCAGGCTGAGCGGCATCAACCCCCCCCCCCCAGAGCAGCCACTGCCCACGTTACAGCCTTTAAATAAAACACTGCCCTGATTATACCGCAGTCGTACCGGCACAGAGCTCCGTTTCAGACACATGCAGCAGAAGGCAGGTTGCCCACATGGCCTAGATGTGAAGCGCAGCAAGATACAAGAAATCACAGAACATGAGACAAGATGGTAAGAGTATCGGGTCTCGCCAAACGGCCTATCCCGGCCGCAGCTTCCCAGTGCTGGTGAAGATGTTGCCTTTCGGACGCGTTACCTTTTTTGTCTCATTAAAACCACAAAATGTAAGTGTGTTGAATTGATATGTCACGTGATAGATCAGCACAAAGTAGTGTGTGATTATGAAGTGATAGAAAAAAAGCATGGTTTTTACTTTATTTTTTTTTACAAATAAAAATATGGAAATTTGTGGAAACACATTTTGGCATAAACAGCAGATATTTTAGGTACAGAAAGGTGAAAAATAATAAGATTAAAGTCAGAATTCTGAGACAAAAAAGTCAGAATTTGCTTCCGTGGCCCTAATTTTTCATATTTAGTCGACGTTTCCACTGACCCTTCACCTCAAGAAACAAAGATTAGTTGCCCATTCTTCTCAAAATAAGTCAATCTCAGACAGACTGGATGGAAAGCATGCATGTACAGCAACTTTAAAGTCTACGCAAAGATTCTAAAGGAATATATGTCTGGACTTTGACTGGGCCATGTTAACACTTGAATATACTTTACTGTAAAACATTCTTCTCTATGTCTAGTCCAGACGTGTATTTGGTGCTGTCTTGAAGGAACTCTGCCCTCCGTCCCACTCTAATCATTTTGCAGCCTAAAATAGATTTTCCTCCAGCACTGAACTGTATTTAGTTCCAAACACCTTCCCATCTACTCGGACCACCTTCCCTGTCTCCGCTGGAGAAAAGCATCCCCACATTTCGCTTTTGGGATGGTCGACACAGAACGATGTCAAAAGCTGTTTTTCTGCAGGAAAACAGGACATTTTTACACCCAGAAAATGTTACTTTGTCCAAGCAGATCGCCTTATGTCACATGGTTTCAGTGTGTAAGTTCACGTTAAAGTCTTTTGCTGCATCTGTCAGGGTTTCTCGATGGATCATCCCGCGTTCAGCTGCACCTGCCTCCCCATCGATAGTCAGCAGTTGGTTCTTATGGAGAGTTCTTGTCGTTCGACACGAACAACTTTACCGGAAAAGCATTTGGGTAATTTGCTGCTCTGGTGGACGGTAGATGCGGCAGTCTGTAGGACATTAGTTGATGGCTGGTCAACCCAGAGCATGCTCATCATTTGCCTAGCAAATATTAGCGAGCATTGTCAGACGCTCCATGCAAACAAGGCTGAGATAATATGAGTGGAGGCTGGCACACACCCTGTCAGGATGTATAGGACAAGTGTTATGTGTGACAGATCCCACTGAGAGATGTCTAAACTACCAGGGAATATATGTTCAATAACCACCATTCATGCATCCTGCTTTTAATTCCCTTTTATGCAAATGGAAGAAAAATCCATATAGAAAATGGTGTAATACTTGTAGAAGAAGTTCTGCACTCATTTCACTAGTTCAAAAGTGTACAGTTAAGATTTTGAAGAGGTGAACTTTGGGCTGAAGTCCATTACAAACACATATATTGATGAGGACTTTGCATTTTACAAGCAGTTGCCAGGACACCTTCTGAACCTTCTTCACTGAAGCAGCACCCTCGTATTTGCAAATGAAACAAAAACACATCCATCAACCTGTCACTACTTGCGAACGATACACCGAGATACTCAAACTCCTCCACTGGAGGCAAATACTGAGCCCCAGCCCTGCAGAATCTAGACGAACTGGTTCGGGTACGCTCCGACACTAACGTCTTGTCGTGAGATGTGGATGTACGATGTTTTTGCATAGCAACTTAAGTCGGCTTCCTCCGCTGTATTGTCAGGGTCAGACGTAGCGATAAAGAGCTCCATCAACTGGGAGAAACTTGGAGTAAAGGCTCTGGTCCTCCCTAACCCTAACTTCAGTATGTAACTTTTATAAAAATCTGTTTTTACAATTTGTTAAAACTGTCACTATGTCATGACTGCATGTTAAGAGACATAAACTGTGGAAGAAAATAATTACAGCCAGTAATATACGTTTCCAGGAAAAGTGTTTATCTGGTCATCCTGGGTACAAATCTTAAGATCCTTCTTGCAGAGATAGAAATAGTAGAGGCAGGCTGCCAGTAGGAGGGTGTGGATAAGCACACATACTGGGTTTCTGCTACTTTCACCGCGGCCTTTCTTGCCAATTTCCTCCTCAGGGTTCCAAACACATCAATTCCAAATAGCAACATAATTGTCGCAGATGGTTTGCTTTTGCTCTCTCAGTTTAAAGGTATAGGACATTTTCATTATTCTAGGTAAACCTAAACAGGAGTGTGTTCAGTTAGACACAGGATTGCAGCGCGGCATCCCTAATCGGGACATTTGGAGCCGATTCTGGTAATTATGGCAGTAGGTCAAAGTGCAAAACCATTAAAAACGAGTCTGTTGTATTTGCTGAATGAGAGACGCCTGTCCAATAGGCGTGTTCATGTTCTTACTATGCAAATTCCCAAACAAGCAGCTTGTAGCTCCGCCGTTTCTCCCTCTCTGTCCTCTGAAAACAAAACGAGTCTCGCAGAGAGAAGAGCAGCAACGTACCAGCCCACAATTTAACTTTGGGGTTCCCAGAGTCTAATTTAAATGATAATGAGCGAGTGCAATGGCTTTTGATGATGAGGATATGATTAGTCCTCCGATGAAGCAAAGCGATTCATGAGAATTTACCTCCGGAGCCAGTTTTTCCTGGAACAAAGCCACAGTCGTAATTAGGCATAAAGTCTCAGAAAGAGAGGTGGAAACAGGCGGAGGCTGGAGGAGCCTTTGATGCGATAAGTCTGCAATAACAACACGCAACACGTGAAAGACACAAAGTTTTAAGATGGGCTGAAAAGATGTTTCTGGTTAATGTTACTTCTTGTTGTTTTCACATTTTGTCACATTACATCCACCTGCTTCAGTGTATGGAATTAGGGGTCCAACTAATAAGGAATGAAGGTAGTGAAAGTGAAGTGGAGGTAAAAGCTACATTTTTACAAATTAAGTTTAAATATTGTTACACAACCTTTGCAACTTAGTCTGCTTCTTGAAGAAAGAAAGAAAAAGAGAAGTTGTACAAATCTTTAAAAAATATATATATTTATAATCTTATTCTGCTTTAAACTCTTTCACAATGCAAACCCCTGACCTCTCTGTTGTGGTCCTTGGTTTTCATTATGGTGTGTGTCCAGTAACGTTCACTAGCAAACCTCTGAAGCCGAACTACACACACTTCGAATCTATTAAAAAAACAACAACAAAAAAAACAGGTGATGTCTGGAAGAAACTGGATTTTATTTAGGGACATTAAATTAAAAGGGAGAGAAAATAAATGCATGCCACACTTTTCAGAGAGGTGTTTTTCTACACTAAATAGTACCTTTCATAGGTCTATCACGTAAAAATACACTGAAGCGTGTGTGGAAAACAACATCTTACCTACAAAATAATATTTTTTTTATTTTATTTTAATTTCATTTTCTTGGCCTGCGAGTTCTTCTGACACATTTAGGCTCACGTGACAATAAGGTTGGACACGCCTGGTTTAGTGGGTGTGAAGATGTTTGCAACAGAGGCATTGCCGCCCTCTGTGGCGGCTCACACAGGTGGGTCTGACACCCGACTCCCACAGCAGCTGCCACTGACAAGCCTGCCTCCTGCGCCGTGAGCAACGGTGATGATTTGGAAGCGAGAAGGCCTAAACGTAAGGCAGTCAAACATGATTTCGGTTCGTTTTTTTAGCTATCACAACACAAGAGACGTGGTATCTTTGCTTTGGCTTCTTGTTTACTAAAATGTCTGCTTTCAAGCCAATCAGCAAACAGACGGAGAGGAAATATCCCTATGGTGGAGTTAGGGATGTGAACTTGCAGCCGTGCTTCATAGAAACATAATGATACCGCATTCCTGGTATCCTGGGCCCTTCTTAGTGTTGATCAGGGTATAAAGCTGATCAATTTGACTTCTATAATTCATTTTGATTATCTGCATTTGTATGATTACTTAATTTGATTTAAAATGTGCACAAGATGGGGATCAGTAAGTGGAAATTTATATACAAGAAAAAGAGAAAGGCAGCAATGAAAGCTGCCTTTGAGCTGGAAACCCTGAAAAGTCAAAAGATTTCTGGAGAAAACATTGAACAACAACAAGTTTCCATGACAGAAATGGCTGAGAGTCAGACAGCCACCTTCAAAAATGATATTTATACAGATGAAACTGTGATCTCTGAACTGCACCAGACCACTGAAGACGAGAAGGTCTCTGATCTCGTCTTCAAGAAAACACAACAAAAAGAGAATCAGCAACTGTCTAGGAAATCTGAATATGAGAAAAGGAGAACGGCAGCAATGAAAGCTGCCTCTAAACTGGCCAAGATGGACACTTCTGAAACTCAAAACTCTGCCAAAAATGCCAGTGATGTTTGTTTGTGCCGCTGTGCTGGCCATTAGGCGTACCGGGCACCTGCCCAGTCTGCAACAGTCTAGCAAACCCTTTGTTTTTTGTCAAATGTGCTGTCGCTTCAGGTTTGAGTAATAATACAAGAGGAGATTAACTATTAACCAGCTCCCTTTCATTCATACAGAGGATCCACTGTCAGTCCAGGTGAGAAAGGTTCCTGAGGCGGTTGGTGGTGATAAGTGGGAGACGGGAGAGGGGGGTTAGGTTCCTGAGGCGGTTGGTGGTGATAAGTGGGAGACGGGAGAGGGGGGTTCAATAAAAGTGAGGGAATTAAAATATCGTATTTCATGGCCTCGACTCCACTGGACCATCCACATTCAATCTAAATGAGTTCTAGTGCAGTGAACTCTTAAGAACATTACATCGTGCTGTAAGTTAATATAGCTGCAAGCACTGCAGTACATTGCTGTGCAGCAAAGTGTGACCTGAATCTGGACTAAGAAACGCTGCGGCGCAAGATGAGCCACGAGCCGCCGCACTGCCTGTGGCCATTTTGATCCGATCGGAGTTTTGTACCAAAGGGAGAAGCATGTGGAAGTTACTTGCTCACCTGCATAGCAGTGTCACCTTTCTGATGGTTCAAGAACACCTGAGCTAGCACAGAGGTGATGCAGAGACTGCTGCTCAGGTGGGATGAACTCTTCTAGTTTTAATCAATCTCAGCAACGCTTCCAAGCAAGACTCATAAAATGATGTCGTTTTTACATAGAAGCGGGTGAAGAAATAATCAGCTGACCAAACTGAGCTCAGTTATTGAAAAATTATGTTTAGCTACTGCTGAAAAAGAAAAGTTAGAGACTGAATGGAACTTTGTAATGAATCCAATGATGACTTCAAGGACCACGGATTACACGGTTGTCAAGCAAGTTTTCATTACGAGCCACATCAAGCAAGATCATTCAACGTCCTTAAATTACGTTTGTAACAGAATGTATTAAATTAGTACTAAATCACTTTTCACATTGATGTAATTTGGTCCGGTACAACAAAAGAAAACAGATTTAAGGTGACAAAATAATAGTTATGCACATAGCTGTTACCTTAAAGGGACACATAACTATTTATTTGAAATAAATAGTTATGGCGGGCCAGATTTGGCCCATGGATCTTGAGCTTGATACCTCAAGATGCTTGACTGATTAGCTAATGTTAGCTCAAACAAGACTAACTAATGACTAGCAAGTGATAAAGCAAAATGAGTAGGTAGTAATTAAGCAACAGTTAACTAATGGTGAACAATAGCTTTGATGTGTGACTTCACTTTAAAAGAAATAGAAAGATTAAGTAATACCTAAGGAAAATCGGAGTTACAGTTACCCAATAGCTAGCGACACATGCTGATGTGTAACCACTTCCATGGAAATGAAAAGGCTAATATAACATATTATTATGTGATAATGATGTAACAGTTTACTGATGTTAACCGATTTCGACGTGTGGCTGCTTCGGGGTAAGCAAAAAGCTTAGTTAACAGATTAATGTTGAGCTACAGATTAATGTTGAGCTAATGCTAACGGCTAGCAACAGATCTCGCTCTGTTATTGCAATTGAGGAGAAGCAAATGAGATGAATTCGTTGTTAGGTAACAAAGAATAATAGTTAACAACATACTTGATCAACAGATAATGACAGAGCACCAGTTACGTTTGTTCCTTTTGGGTCTTGAGTATCTAGCTATTACATGGGCACCAATCTGAATGTGAGTAGTAGCTCATCATTAGCTAAGACTGAAAATTATTCCTTCATCAGTTCCTTAATAGTTTGAATTTAAACATTAGTTGTGAAGCAATATTTTTGCTGTGCTTGATGATCTTTAATGACCTAAAGAACACAATCAGGCCAGCTAGGTGTAAATTTAGTATTACTCCCCAGGAGCAGTTTAAACTACCAGAAGAAAGGCTTTGTACTATCTCACCTCCTGTCTTTATTTTCCTCCATTCCTTCTTGTCCTTGATGTCCTGTCTTATCTATAACTTTAAAATACTGCAGCAGATTTGAGGGACAAGGAGTATCCTGCCAGTCCCCTTGGTTCTGCTGAACAAGCTTTGTCCCAGCTGGAGGCAAACCTCTTATAGAACATTTACTAAATGGCTTGTTTTGATTTTCCTTTAGCTCCAAATATTCAGGTGGCAGAGTACACGAGCAAAGTAGAAGTGTACAGGTTAATAAGAAGTACTTGGAAAATGCTTAGCGAAATGCTTAAGGAGCCATTCCAAATACATTTATTCTTCCTGTAAGCATATCTTTCCAACTTCATTGAACAGTACCTTTCGCTTCTTCCTCGGCTACGCCTTTGAAATGTGAGCAGAACGAGGATAGGGTGGGCTTGTTGAAAAATGCATGAACCCCTTGGTAGTTATAAAATCCTACTTTTATGCATAAATGCTGACAGAAGAGAAAAAGTTGAATCTATCAACAAAAAATCTAATTCTATAAGTTTGTCTTTGAAATAAAAAAAAGCTAATTTTTATTCCACATTTACTGTACTCTTCACTATGTTCGTTTTGGAGGGGGGAAAAAAAGGATTGCCAAAGGGCTTTTTTTTTAAAAAAACATGGAAAAAAACAAAGTTGAATATATGTTTAGGTTGACTTTAAACACCAAATTATGAATGTGGTGTAAAAACCTTTTTTGAATAAATGAAACATTAGTTGCAAAGCAATGTTTTTGCTTCACATCTGATCTGCTGATATCAGGGAAATCAGCAGAACAACAACTAAAGAAACGGAAAATCATTGGGAATTATAAGAGACGAGTCTAGGGAAGTATGATGGAGGATGCAGCTGGGAGTGGATGAAAAAGAAGAGCTTAAATAATGTGGGAGGGGTGGAAATGACAAAAGGAACCAGAAGGGCTATTTACAGAAGAGTGGAGGGAGCTGGCAAATGAAGAAATGATAGACAGCTGCGATGAGGAGTAGAGTGGCTGAAGGTGAGATGAAAGAGACATGAACCTAATATACCAATAAACAGAGAGAAACAAAAGAAAGCAAAGAATCAAATACAAAGCACAATTAGAATAAATTAACTAACAAGGGAACATTAAAATGGCAAAATGTAAGGGAATAAACAATAAAATGATCAAATACAGCAACTCAAGAGCAGAACCTGAGAGAAGTCATCTTAACTCCCTCCCATTGGAGCATTTGTATATACAAATTTTGGGACACCACACAAGAAAAAAAGTTCTCCCCAGATGATGAGTCAAGAACAAGCTGCAAGAACTCCCAAACCAGGGCAGCAAGAACAGAGTGACATTATTTTGTTCTTTCTGCCCTGGTTGAGAAAGCAAATTTTTCTCATGCTGCAGAGTATGGGGTTAAATGCCAGAGGCTAAATGCTAACAGCAAAGAAAAAACGTTAAGCGTAATGGTAACAGGCAAGTTCATAGAGGTCAAGGAACGGTCTTGGATCACTCAAGTCCAAAGGCAAAGAGAAAATGGAAAACGGTGAATGTTAAAATTCAAGTGGCTAAAGGCCAAAAACTGCTTGCAAATTCTAAAAGCAAAGCACAGATAAGGAAAAGGGAGTAAAAACTAACCGGCAACTGTTAAAGGCAAAGGTGAAACTGCAAATGGCCAAAGGTAAGTGGCCATATTGTAGTTAATTTTCATTTTAACCCAGAAAGTGTAAGCTGTTGTTTTGTTAAATTATTTTGGATATTTCACATCTCTGTCAGATCCAGTGTTAAATAATCATCAGCTTTTAAGAGTTTATTAATCTTTGAGAGCGTGTTCTTACGTTTTCATGCCACTACCATTATATTACGTGAAAATGGTCTCAAAGCAACAATATTATCGTTTTATAGCAATAACTTCTGGGACTATGTGTCGTCCAGCAAAATTTGTTATTGCGACAGGCCTAGCAAGCTGCATGTTTGACAGAACACAGCTGTGGCAAAATCTCAGAAACTTGAAACGTGTGCTAGAGTCACAAGAAGCAAAAGTACCAGAAATTGGCAAAAAAGTAGATCAAACTAGAAATGAAACAGGAAGTTGAGAAAATGTCACACACACACACACAAAAAAAAATAAATAAATCAGTGAAAGTAAATATTTTTTTCCTTTATTCAGGTTAGTGTATCAAAGGTTGAGGAAATTGAAAAGTGTGCAATTGAAAAAATGAGAAGAGAAGTAGAAGAGGCGGCGCTGTCTTACCGGAGTGAATTCACCTGGCGTGGGCAGCCGCCTCTGCAGTGTGGAGAGACATAAATCCTGCATAAATACAGGATGTATGCAGCATTCAGCCATCTTTCCACACCTGAGAACCTCCTCCAGGAAACATGATGACAACACGCAGGCCTCCTGAGTCCCAGACGAGCAGTGAAGGGTGATACAGCCGGTGACAGTGTACCCCGAAGATAAGCCTTGCTTTGTGTTGGCGGCGCAGGTAATCAGCCCTGAAATGTTTCCACCCTCGAAAGGAGGAAGCATTAATGCATACCGTCCACTCTGAATGACATTTGTTTGAAAAACAGAGGACAAAATCAGGGATGGTTCACTTCAGTTTCAAGAATTACAGATATCATCTCCAGGAGTGTTTGTCTTTCAGTTGGAGTAAATCTCAAACCTCTGCAGGGTTATTAGGATTTAAGCATCAATTGTAAAATATAAAGGAATAATAGTCATTATGTATGACTATTTTCCAAGCTAAGAAAATCAAGAATTTCACCTTTAGGTCCTGTTGGTTTTAGAGACAGATTCTTCACAGATGTCAAAGAAAAAAAAACATATTTACGCCGCAAAATGTAAATATGTTTTGTGTATACAAGTCTGACTGTGTATTTGTGGATTTCCTCATCTTAGCCACACTCTGAACTTCTTAGTGGTCTATTCATTATTCTAATAGGAAAAGACACCAATAAAGTTCAAAGTAGTAAAATATTTATTTATTAGAAAAGCTGGAAACTTCTGTATCAATAGTACAACTAGTCTCCAAAATTATCTTAACATTACAGTGTAACTTTTATAAACAATATTTTTTACATATTTGCTTAAACTGTTTATCTACTGTAATCAGTGGTCATGCTAACTATCCTTAGCATTCATAGCAGGCTCTGCTGACGGGCATAAGCATAGCCGAGAGCAAGGGAGAGGCTGTGTGCTGCGTGTACACAAGCTTAAATAAATGTCATGTTAACCTTGTACCTGCATAACATGCCAGTTTCTTTACTAACAATCACAGATTCAAGAGTCCTTTACAAAGGTAAAAAAAAACTCTACCTGTTAGCAGCTTTACGCATGTAGTGGACGTTTTCACAGAGGTGTCTGCTATTGTTAAATGCCAGTTCCATTTTGCGTACGCATTGGGCAGTGTTATCTTTTCTATTGGGTTTAAAATAACCGCCATATTTATTGTCACTTTTTGTCTCCTTCTTGGCGGCACTTCTTTCGGTCCCTCGCCGTGTCCTTCCGTAGCTGCTAATGGCACTTAGCATTACTCAACATTGCGCAGCACAAATAACCACCGATCAACAGAACACCGGGACACAGTGCGCTAAATAGTAAACCATAATTTAATACGGCCTTGAGGCAGGTAATTTGCCTTTAAGGAATTTTACTAATCGATGTATCGGAATCATTCGATGAATCGTTACAGCACCACGCCGAACATGTTTTTAGAAACGGTTTTAGCATGGGCTCTCCAAGGACATTTGTCTCTTGCTCATCGGCTCTGACCTAGAATCAGCAGCTCGGTCCATCCTCTGATGTTCTCAAGCTAATTTATCAGTTATTGGCCAGCTGGGAGCCAGGGTTGCGGATAAACACGGGGCGGGGCAGTCCATCTCCTCTCACGTCACATTACAGCCACCGTCTCCCTTCAGTCGTACGCGGCTCTCACCCTAATGTCCGCGATTAGCCGACACGCTCTGCAGCGGGGCTGTCGAGTTGAAAGCCGCCGCTATCTATTCCCGTCCGCTTTCTCCCGCTGCCACAGGTGGCTGTTCCAATAACAGCCAGCCGCTAACCCAGATAGAAGAGAGGCCAGAAATGAGATCAAAAACAGCAACCACTCAATAGGATGTGCTAAATACGGGCAGTACGCCTTCGCTGCGCCTTATTCTCACAGGTTTCTTTTCTTTCTTTCTTTTTTTTTTTTTAAGCGCCCAATTATCCCCGCGCCTCAAGAGGGGTGACCTCAAAACGGCCTCGCGTCCCTGGAGGACGTGAAGAAGTAGGTCTCATTACCATTACGACGAGGTCAATGAGGGAGTTTCCTTCGGCGTGGGAGCGATTCCGTCAGCAGAGTTGCGGGTGTGGACGAGGTCAAAGGGGCAGAGGGATTCATCGAGAGGAAGTTGGGAACCGATCAGTCCCAGCACTTAAAAACCCTCGGTTAATAATGCAAAAGAGCGACAGAGAGAGAGTGTGTGTGTGTGTGACCAGATTTGGTAAATCTGGCAAAAAGAGAGACCGTTGAAGAGACTGAGTCCTTTAGAAGGAGTTCATATTTTTAATTTGACCTAAAACACAGCAGGACAAGTTAGCTAGAGAGGCGGCACGGGAATCATCTGATGACGTCATTTAAGGGCGCTGAAGAGCAGCTTGAAGATACAATCTTATGCAGTCTTCATGGGAAAGTAATGTTACGCTTTCAAGGATTGCGTCAACCTCTTTTTGCTTGAGGGTTGCGAGATGAATCAATAGAAACTGCAATGAAATTTAAAAATTTATTTTCATAGCAACTCAAGGCAACAGTTGCTTGACTGCGCCATAAAATGTAACTTTGTGCCTGGAAAATACATAAGACTGCCTACGTATTTTCAAAGAGCCAGTGTTTTGGGATCATTGTCCCATTGGAGACATTAAATTGAGTTTAGGTTTCGACTCGAGTGCGAGCAGAGTTTATGTCTGCATTGTAGAAGTCCTCACATATTTGCATGCATCGTTCCAATGTCCACTCTCACTTGTCCATGTGGTGTCGTAGAGGGGCTGCTCCTTATTTCCTCGGTCATTCTGCGAGAGGCAACATACAGTGCCAGCAGAGCGACAAACAGAGCAACCACGGAGGTAACATTTATCTGGATAGCTGGGCGAAACTTTGGCGTTAAAAAGGAGAATGACCATCAGAGTATGACAGAGCTGCTGCACCAGGGCATTAAATTAAGTTTGTAAGGGGATATGACCATGACGCTTCATTATAATTTCATTTTTAAAATGATCAATATTGGTGTCCCTAATGAAATTCAAACCCCGGATACTTACTGACGGCCAGCTGTCTGGGATTCTGTCCCCCGTATCCTCAGCAATCGCCGGATACATTTTTTCATGGCTTGGAACAAAAAATCATATTTGAGGCCTTGCACATCATTTTGTGGCGCTAACAAATCTGGGTTCTCCGCTTTGAGTTGTTTCTTCCAACCCAACAAAGGTGGGAGAGATTGTACAGGCTGCTGCGACAGTGCAGCTTTCTGATTGAATTAAACTTCATACAATCACAACTCAAATGTAGATTGTATTATTGATGAAACAGCTAGTTTGATAAAATATTTCTGTTTTAACAAACCATATTTATTAAAAGTGTCAACTTGCAGTGACGGTATGGTGAAAGTCAGATAATCTGTGTATAGATCGAGCTACTATTGCTGTCTGAAAAAAATGCACTGCTCCTGGTTAAAAACAACCAATCAGAGCCAGGAGGGGGGTCTTAGCGCTGTCAATCTCACTCATGTACACACTATTACATGTGTTAAAGGCAGAGAAACAACTTAAAACCATTTATCCACCATAATAGGTGGCCTTGCTTACTAGCCTTAGCATCCTTGGTGAACCAGTTGTAGAGAGGAAAGAGCAAGGGGGAGGGTCTGAGCAGAACACAAGAATGATTGACAGCACTAAACCCCTCCTCCTGGCTCTGATTGGTTGTTTCTGAGTGGAGAATGCAGAGGAGCTCAATTTTCTTTTATAGATGATCTGTCTTATATTAAGCTGTCCCAACATAATGATAATTTAAATATGTAAGAAAACGCGCGCACACACACACACACACACACACACATATATATATATATATAAAGTTGCATTCTGCAGCTTTAAAGCACAAGTCTTGATTTCATTCATTTCAATAAAGTATTGGTCTGGACTCAGACTCAGAACCCAGACAGTAAAAAGAAAGACATAAATGAAGGAAAACAGGGGAAAAATTGTCTCCTTAAATGTAAACTTAATATCTCTAAGTATTTACACAGACACTGGTGTTACTGTAACTCAAATGACATTTTTCTGATTTTATCCCAGCTTTACTAGGATTTCCACTTAGCCTAATGTGTACCCCTGACAAATATTTATTATATATATAAAGGAGAACAGTGGGGATTTGTACAAACCACTAAAAAGGCGTAGGAGCTAAATGGGAGGAGAGTGGAGCAGTAGGAGGAGAGCTGAGTCATGCCAGTGTGGAGGCTACAGCAGAACGAGGGGCACTGAATCATCTGGAGCCTTATTGAGTATTTCCTCCATTTGATGTCATTATCGCCCCAGTGATCATCACTCTCATCATCAGGGCTGTCGGTGAGATTCCATATTACAGGCATGGGAGAGATAAGCAGAGCCAGGCGGGAGGATGGAGGCTGAGAGAGCCTTTGATAAAACCAAGCCCAGAGCGGGGGAAAAAAAAAAAAGGCATACCAATGGATTATCAGGACAAAATAAATGATGGGAGATTAACTATTTGAGTTTGTGGAGACGGGCTGACAAACTGAGACCATTGGAGATTTCTGTGACAAAACGAAGAGAGTTATTTTGGGAGGACATGAAAAACCTGAAGCAAAAAGGAATGGAGTCCCTTTAGTTTCCCCTCCATTAGCTGCGTTTCCGTAACAAATGTGCGGAAAACTCTATTCCACCAATGTAGAAAAAACAAACAAAAAAACCCATTGACTGTCAATGTTTCCATTAAATAAGAAATGCAATTAAAATCACACGTCAATAGGTTTTTCTACGCGATAAATCGTGAAAAAATATGTGGTGCCACAATCCATCTACTTCCTGTCGTCTTCGTTGTCTTTTCCGTTACAGCAGCAACATCCGGTTGTTGATCACGAGTCTTGTGATGCAAAAACAGGGTTTCCATTGCAGCTTGGTAGAATATATATTAAGTTCAATGTAGATAAATGTAAAAAAAAAAAAAAAAAAACATCCAAAAACAAGGTCATTTCTAAGTCTGAAAACATTTTGGTGGAAATGTTCTCCCCCCACCCCCCATCTACAACGGCCCCAATACAGTACACTGATTTCAATACAGCCGAAAAATCACCACATCGTAGCACAAAAAAACAACAAAAAAAAAAAACGTTTTTATCAAAAAACATGATTTGTTTTGAAATCACAGTGTTTCCATTAGGCAAATTTAGTTTCATTGTTACAATCTGCATAATGATGTGGTCAATGGAAACGCAGCTGCTGTGTCCCTGTTGCGGTGTTTCGCCGTAATCAGAAATTCCCACCTGAGCCCCAAACACAAAAAGATGATAGAAAAGTTCATTTTTACGTCATTTCTGTTTTTATTACAAATGGATCACGTTTCAACCCAAGCAGTTCGTTTGTTTGAAGTTTAACAACACCGTGCATACAAAATCGGATTCAAAGTGTCCATCTGTTTGTGTCGGATAAAGTTTTCCTCTCCCTCTCTCTCGTTTTTTTTTTTTTTTTTAAATGGGGTCATTATCAAAGTCCTTATTCTGTGCAACTGATATTCACAGGTATTTACATTCAAATTAGTTAGCCTTAAATCAAGCATCATTGCAAAACAAAGAAACCCAACAAAATAACTAAAAAGTTACAAAAACCTTCAATTAAACAATATATTTCTTATTTAAAATAGAATTAATAACATGAAATAAATCATGATTGCTTTACTTTGAACCATAGGCACGTCATAGATAGGCGAGGCGTCACGGAAGCCAAACGGAGGCCACGCGTTTCTTCTTCTCTCCTCGTTGCAGCTGATGTTTGTTTTGTGTAAACTAAACCACCGAGCCGTCCCGCGGCCCATGTCGGGGGGGTGAGGGGGTACGGCAAAACGGGTGGAGGGGAGAACGAAACAAAAAAACAAAGCGAATCTAGAAAGAAATGAAACCGAGTGATGTGTAAATGTTTCCACCGCCCCAGCGAATCACAGCGAAGCATCGCCAACTCCTCCGGTTGCTCTTTCTGAGATGTTTTATGGCTCAAAATGAGACGTTTCTTTGGCATAAAACTACGGATAGAAATGGTTTTAGTTGAGAAACAGAAGAGTAAATCTGTAAAATGCACAGGTTTTTCTTTCGGAGGTGACAAACGTGACTACATGTGCACGGTGACGTTAATACAGTGGGGGGGTTAGTGTGAATGAAAGTGGGATTATACTTTTAACACGTAGCATGACAAATCCGTATAAAGTCTCCACGTTGCTATAGTAACCTCTGTGTTAGAAATGGTCTCGTGCTGCACATACGGGATTTTACACACGTGCTGTTCCTCGCATTTGCCTCTTTAGCGTCAACAGCGAAGCTTCGCGATTCCGTTACGCTCGAAGAATCGCGGCCGTGAAAACAAACCCACAACTTAACAGTTAATCGGTTAAACTGTAAATAGATCACAGTTATTACTTTCAATGGCGATTGTGGAACGCTGCAGTGGGGTTCGACTAAAACCAATAGGAATCAACTTTAATAAAACAAAAACCAAAACAGAGTTCCATAAAGTCTGATGCACGCAGCGGATAAATGCAATGTTTCGGACGGTTTTAATAAATTACGGCTTCATCATTTAAAACGGCGTGTTAAAGGCTCGGGGATCTGTCCATATACGTTGCAGATTTCACGCTCGTCTCAGGCTGAGTTTGCTCTAACCCCGATTGGAAGCGTTCCACATGAGTTCTTTTGGGTTTTTGCAGACAGAATAAAGATTTTACAAATGTCAACTCGTACTCGTTACTTTATCTCTGTTTACAGTTTGGACAACACAAGGAGGCACCCACCAACATTCGAAGAAGCGACTGAAAACTTCCTTAAAGGACAACTGATTATTTTTGACTGTTGCCGCCCCTTGATGGCATGGCACCCTGGGTATGAGCCATATTGCATCTGTGGTTACAAACCAAACTGGTACTGTTTGATCATTTGTTCCTGCAAGTACAGTAACAAACAGAGGAGGCTGACGATGATGAAGGGTCGTCAGAAGAAGAGCGATGAATGTCAAAAATGGGGGAAATGAAGAAACGAGCGGATTAAGCGAGTGGGTCACTTCCTTCGCTCTGTGGTGACTAATGAGACTCCAACGTCCTGGACAGTATTTTTAGGATGCTCTACATGTCTGCTGAGAGATGCAAGTTGCCAAGGTGACCCATTTTCACCACGATCAACTTCGTAATCCAGAGTAGCTGCTGCTCTGAAAAAAAAAAAGGCAGGGAAATAACAGAACATACTTCCCCTTGAAGGATGCTAATTTGGCACACTTCATGTCCTTTAGCAAAGCATCAAGTGGAGGAAAAAACAAAACCCCACACAAACTGTCCTACTATCTGTGAAAGCACATGCTGATATACTGAATTCTTCTAAGGCAAAAAGGATTGTGAAGAAGTGTGGAAAGTGCTCCCTTCCTCGGCTGATGTCAACGTGGTTCTTGGTGAGTACGGGAAGATACTCGACAGAGGAGGAGAAGGGGGGGAGGGGGACCTGCACTGGATGGTGAGGGACGGTTTCCTCCCACGACTTTCTGGTGAAACCAACCAGCGGAGTCGGGACGCGTCTCCCCGCCAGAACGTTCTCCCACGTTTTTCTTCGGGGAAATCTCTCACGGGGCCATGTTGAGCAGCTTCGTGGATTTGTTGGGGTAGCTGATGGCCAGGCTGATGGCGGCGATGTTTTTCAGAGCCTGAACAGTTAAAAAAAAAAAACAGAAAAAAGAAAGCATCGATGAGTGTAACTCCAGACTGTCAGTGAACTTAAAGAAAAAAAATAAATAAATAAAACAGAATAGCTCAGGATAATTAAATATCAACTAAAAATCACGGGTTAGTGTTTCTCTCTGCAAACACTTAAGCTGGTTCGTTCTTTTTTTTGTTTTGATTTTTCAAACGAATGCAGTCATGCCAAAAAGAAAATTATACCCTCTTCGTTCTGGGGATGCAGTGAAAAGCATTTATTTGTTGCCAAGTTTTACTACTATGGAAATCTAGTAGAAAAATACACAGTTATTTGTTAACCAAATATGGAGCTAAAACAGGAAAGACGTGAGTGAAATGCAAAGTACATCTTGCTGCAGCCATGGGATTTAAGAGCAGGAGTTTTATCAACAAAAAATAGATACAGTTTTAAAAACCCTGTTTAGCAGTTGGCAAGTTAAAATATAAATGTTCATAACAGACCAATTTGGAAAACCACTGAAAAGCTGATTCTTACAAAATAATGAAGCAGAACTTATTCAATTCAATTAAAAAATGTCTCTGTGGATGGTGAGGCTGTCTGTGAGAAGGATCTCTGACAGCAGTCAGTCTTGCAACAAATCTGAAGAGGCCTCTGACTGAAGAAGGGCCATTCTAAGAAAAATAAAAAATTAAATTGCGAGAATAAAGTCGTATGAGAATGAAGTTGAAATAATACTGCAATAAAGTGGGACTAACGAGAAAAAAATTTGTAGGATTAGGAGAACAAAGTCGCAAAACTGACAGTATTCTCATACAACTACAACTTCATTCTCGTAACTTTATGCATTTCCTGTTGTCTTATCATGGTCATAATTCTCTGTCGAATTAGAGTCCAGAAGGCCACAGAAGTTAAGTCAGACTTGATTCTTGAGTCTGACGCGATTTTAGGTCTTTTTCAAAACAATCTGCCGACCAATAAAATGCAAGAAAAATGGACCGAAACATGAAGTCGGTGAAATTTGAACTCCAGTCAATTTCATGCAAACCGAACCCACGTCTGGCGTGCCAAGTCACCCACGGCTTTGTTTTCCACCCGACAGGTATTGGGTAACTGCTCAGCAGAACCACCCACAGTAGTGTTTTTTGTCCCTCCGCTCCTCTGGAGCGCCTTCAGGCCCCGCCTGCGCGTCGCAGGGGCCCTCGGTACGGAGGACGCCGTGGCTCGCTCTGCCGCAGATGCTAATGGACTGTAATTATCAAACACATTAGCCGTGAGCGCGGCCCACACGCTTTGAAAAAAAAATAAAAAAAACAAGAGGTAGGGGGTGCCGAGGGGATCCGCTTGGTGTCAACATCTTGCTGATTCACACGCAAACAGAGACTCCTGAAGCAAGCTGACTCACCGCGACTTGAATCGGGGAGACTGCGTGGTAGAAAGAGAGCTGCATACCCCTACAGGGAGCGGGGCGGCTTCTGAGCGCTACCTTCATCCAGGCGCCGCCGTGCCGAACGACAGGGACCACGACGCGCGGCTTGGGAGGTTCCGCCGAGTGACGTTTGGATTTCAGGAAACAACCGGCGACAAAAAGTCGGCAAAGACTAAACAAATTTCTCTTTCAGAGAAAAATTTTATTTTTGCATTTTATTTCTCATCTTCCCTCCAAGTCTGTGAGGGCCAACCCGCACTGGCCCTCAGAAGGCAACGAGCTAACTATCTATCTACCTCATGCAGCAAAACAAGTTGTCTGCAATGATGTCACAGATTAGTTCTTACCATAGCGGTGTGGCGGAGGAGCTGCTCGTCGGTCGTCATGGCGAGCAGATACTCCTGGAGGATTCCTTGTTTCTGGGAAATGAGAAGTTTGCCTTTCAAAATTTGAAGTAAAACAAGAAGAGAGCAACAGAACAACCTTCATGCTTCTCGCCGACACAGTCAGAGGTGAGCATGGAGGGTAACTTCTGCTGCTCTTGAATCAAAATTAACAGTAGATTGCTGGAAAAGTTATTCAACGTTATAGAGAAAGGGGCTGCATCGTGGCAAAGCTATCATCACGATGAATGTTGCTGGACGATAAATTGCTCCAGTAATTATTGCGATGTACGATAATGTGAGGCAACTTTCAAGAAATGTATTGACAGTGGCATAATAATGCATGTTTGCCCTCTCAAAGACGGATAAACTCCAGTTTTGTACAGAACACTAGAACTGTAAAATATCTTAAATGTCCAAAATAAAACACAACAAAAAACAATATAAAAAGGAAACCAACACAACTAAAACCATAAATAAGAAATATTAATCACCAGAACGGAAATTATTTATGTTATTTTAACTCATCATGCTATTAATTGATTCATTGCTTATTGAAGCAGACAAAACAATTGGCACCATGGATTTTGGGGCCATGAAAATAAATGCATGCCACACTTTCCAGATGTTTTTTTTGTTGTAAAAATTTAAATAAATTACAGAAAACATGCATCATTGTTCTTCTGCGTGTACTTCTTTGCACTGGATTTCTCATAAAATCTCCAATAACACATGCAAGACACTCCAAGGGCGGACACATTTCATGTTAGATAAACAGAGATAAGACTCCACTGGGCTGAAAAGTGGTCAAAATGGAGCTTTTACGGCTCTGGAGACGAACTCCAGAGCCCCGCTTCCCAATTCCTCTCGCAGCACGCCGAATGTTTATGCTGGGGGAAAACATTCTTGGACCGAATGTACAGTCAGCAGAGTGTGACACACTGTGTTTTGATTGCTAAATATAAAGCGCGCACTTCCTGGGGTGAGGAGGAGTGCACCGAATCTCAGGGGATCAGAACATTAAGTGCAGACAAAAGAGCTGGGATCAATGCTGGAGATGAGAGCAGCTCTGGATGTCTGAAGCCAGCTTTCTGCAGGCTCAGACCTAATGCGGCCACGTTTGAATGAACAATAAGCTTCTCGCTATATGGTCGCACAGGATGTGGCAACCTGCTGCGCACCTGCATTTATTCATGTTTCATTTTGTTCCAACACATTTCTGTCGAATATTTTTACTTATTTTTTTTCCCCATATTTCCATATTGGTGGACAAACTGTTGGCTGGACTTTCTCTCTGTGGAGGGAAGTAAAAGCTGGTGCAGGTTTGCATGTTACAACAGCTTATGAAGGCTTTCACTGCCTCATTTCATTTTCTGAATGACTGGTATAAATAAATAAATTTAAAAAAAAAACAACCCCTCTGAAATCAATCAATTAAAAAAATCATCAATTAAAAAAGGTAAGACAGACTGGAAAAATTTGCATCAGAACCGTAACTCGCATCTAGAGAAGTGAATTCAACTTTTCTGAATAAACGGTACCTACAGCTGTTATTTACTTCTGGCAAATCTTTTGTCTGAAGCTGTGATTAAGAAGTGGATGCGTCACGTTTGGGTTGTGGAAGCGCCGCATCTTTCTTGATGCAGCATGAAAGTCGCTGCGTTGAGTTTGACGCCTTCTTGTACCATTGCAGACGCAGGACCGCAATGTCCATGAAGGGCATTCTGTGTGAAGCACTGCTACTGCCCCCTGCTGTCCACCTGCTGCCATTCCGCCCTCTTTTTTTTTTTTTTTTTTTGGTAACAACAAGCTGCGACGTCGCTCGGCTGATGTAATTTTATAGACAGAACCGACACTTCGGGTCTCCCCGGCCAGACCCTGATGGTTTCAGAGAGGTGGTGTTTTTTCTGGGGCTGTCTGCTCCAGTTGCATCTACAGCTAGGGAAACTCCCGGCTAATGACGCACTCATAATCCCCTAGATGTAGTTAAATAATTCATGATGAGCGAAGAAGAAGAAAGAGAGAGAGATAGATAGATAGAGAGAATATCAATTAAAGTTTAGATAGCATCTCTTCTCTTCCAGCAGGCAGTGTGCGCCGAGCCTGTGTGGCAGATGGCATGGCTGGGCTTTGGCCCGGAGCCAGAGCCACAGCCAGAGCAGGTGGGCTGAGAGAAAAACATGGTCATCAAGTGGAGAGACAGATACACAGAGAGGAAAAGAAGAAAAATGTCGACTAAATTCTGTTCTCTCCTCCTTTCTGTCATGTGCAGCTAAAAATATCCCCCCCACGTTGAAAATAGGTGGGGTTTTCTTCAATGGACGGACCAGGAAAATTAGCCGTTAGCTTCTGGGCGGAGACTCCCTTAGCAAACCTACAGACAATGCTACAAAATAAAGGAACTATGACTGGCTTAGCCACATTTATTCATTATTCAGTAATTATGCCATTCGCTTAGCTTAAATGCAGCCTGGTAAATTTTTATTCCTGGGCTTATTTTAGGTTCCGTCAATTTTTCTGTTTTGCGTTTGCTACGCTAGCTGGAGAAGCAAAGCAGCTTGATAGACCAGCCAATCGGAAGAACGAGCATGGCAAATAACGTTTCTTTAAGATGTTTTAACTTATACTTTGCAATTATTGAAAAACAGAACAGATTTTATGATAAAACAATACAATAAAAGAATAATTAGGATGAAAAAATTGATTAAATTTTATTTTTGCATTTTATTTCTCATCTTCCCTCCAAGTCTGTGAGGGCCAACCTGCACTGGCCCTCAGAAGGCAACGAGCTATCTATCTACCCCATGCAGTAAAAACAAGTTGTCTGCAGTGATGTCACAGAAATTACCCATCAGCCATCTTGGAAAACTAACAACAATGTAACTGTGGTTATAGATAGCAAATGTAGTTCAGATTGGGAGCTTTTAGTCTGCCGAACATTTTATACATCAATATGGAGAACTATTAGTGGGTGAGGGACACAACCGGTAGTATTAAAAAGGACAATGTGAATGGATATGAGCAGACGATTGTTCCATCTTAAAGAATCCTGCATTGGTTTTGACTGAGTGGTAAATTCTTAAATGTTATACCATCTCTTTGACTTTGATTGCCATATATAAGAAAAAACTACAGAAACTTAATTTTGCGTAAAACCAATCAAATCTCCAGTGTGGCCCCGGCAGCAGAGGAGACAACATATTGCAGGTGGATGTGATCCTTGGAGATGGACCATGTTCCATGCAACTTCTATTGTAACTGACTCTTAGTCTGCTGGGGGGGTTTTTGTTGGTTTTTTTTGCTGAAGGACAGAAGTCCACACTTGGCTCGGTGAAAAGCTGCCACTCAGCTGAGTGACGATTGTTGACTGATGTTCTAAAGTGCAGATGAGCCTCTCACTTAATCAAAATGCCATCTGCCTAAAGGCTGGATTGGAGAGCGTCTCCAGTCAGAAGTGTGATATCTCTCGCACTACAGGTGTTCTTCTTTGTCTCTTTCAGAGAACAGAAATCATAGATGAAACATTTCCTGTAAAGCAGCTTACTTCTGGTGTAAGCTGCTTTACAGGAAATGTCAGGAATGACCTTAAAGAGCAATCCGGATCCCATCCCCGTTAAAATGCTGGATTTTAAAAGAAATTGACCCAAAAAAGCTAGCTGGGTAGCTAGCAAGAGTATATTAGCAGCCAACTGTCATTAGCCTTAGAAGTCTCAAGTTACAGAATGCAATGAAGATGTTTGCATGCTACTGACAGAAAAGTCCCACGAGAAGAAAAAAATACATTAAACAGTTTTGCCACAACAAAATTAACATATTTAAGGGTATCTTACATTTTCAAACAAATTTAAGGCATTGTAAGACCTTCATTTAAGATACATGAATTTAAGACATTATAGATGCGCGGACACCCTGACAGCAGATGGGCAGTTCCACCAGATGTTTGCTAATTGCTGCTGCTGCTGCTAGTCTGAAGGAGCTGAGTAGGGGAGCTGCTGGGGAGGGGTGCTGTGTGAGGCAGAGAAAAGGTGGAGAAGGTACTGCTTGGTGAGAGAAAGCATTTCCTCACCCCTGAATGGTTGCCACGGGAGATTAGAGGAATCAAAGCAACACTCCAGGTATGTTTTTGATGAGGGAGTGACATTGTAACCTGATATTAAGCTCAGGAAAGTCAATTTCTCATAATACTGCCCCTTTAATCCAAGAACGTGTACTCACAATGGCACGGGCCTCTGCGATGAAGAAGAGCTCGGTGAGAGCTCTGTGAAGAGGCAGCAGCACGGATATGCTGGTCGGATCCTGGCTCAAGTTGTTTTCCATGGACATAAAGAGCTGCCACAGAGGCCGCAGCAGCGTCAGCTCACAGGCTCTGGAGGACAGACACCAACAGATGCCACAGGCAGATTTATCGTCAATTCTTGCAACAGAAAGAAAGAGAGCATTAAACAGTGTAAAAGAATGACGATAACAATGGATGGTGATAAAACAGTCCAAGCTATCTGCACATAGAGAGTCTGTGCAAGCTCCAGCTTTTCATATTATGCGACCAGGTCACAGGTGAGTTTGCACTTATGCAAAAAATTTTTTAAACACATAGTTTAACTAATCTCTGTGGTGACAACAAGGACATTTATCAGGGGCTCTATGCAAAGCTCGTGTTCAGGTGAGCTGCGTCTACTGCTGGATAAGGCATTAGGATGAACTTTGCTCTAGATTCCGGCAACGTTTTAAAATATCTCATTCCTGAAAACTGAAATATGTCTAATGGGCTAATGTAGAGTAGAAGGAAGGCTGGACTTACGTCTCACTCCGACACTGCAGGAGACGGAGCAACAAGTGGACAGCTTTGAGCCGCTGGCTTCCAGTCTGTCGACAGGCCACGCCCACTTGCCACTCCCAGATGTCGGCCAGCGGCAGGTGGCTGAGCACTCGGACGTCGGCTAGCATTTGTTTGAGTATCTCAAAACCTGATGAGAGATGTGAAAAATAATAAAAATAAGATCAACCATCTGAAACGTTTTGAGGTTGACTGACGTCAGTCAGAGGAAGCTACCTGTCTGGAAGCGCCCCCTGTGGCCTCCCGTTACGGTGAACTTGTATCCCCACTCCGTGTTGCTCATGTCTGACATAAACTTGTAATATAAGGTATCGCCTGAAATGAAAACAAAAGGACTTGTCAGGGAAAGTCACACATACAAACATTTGAGCTTAAAAACAAAACAACAACAAAAAAAATAGAAGCAAAAAGCAGCTGCTGTCACCAGGGATCTCAAAGTCGGACCACTTCTGCGGAGATCCGCTGAAGTTGTGGACGTCCTGGAGGAAGTCGCTGCTGCTGGACATGATGAGCTCGTCGCAGCCTTCCTCCGTGTAGCAGCGCGAGTCGAATTTTACCGACAGGTAGATGGCTCCAGGGATGTGAACCTTGTCCTGAAGAGTTCGAGCGATTATGACTTATTGAAGGTGATTAAAAAGTAAAATTTTCAAAAAGTTTTTTTTTTTTTCTTTTTTTGCCTTAAACCTGAGATGCATTTGCTTTTCTCTTTCCGCTCACTGCAAAAACAAAATCTTACCAAGTATTTTTGTTTAGTTTCTGGTGCAAATATCTTAATAAACTAGAAATAAGACAAAACTAACTCACAAGTAACTTTTTTAGTAGCTTGTTTTAAGTCGACAAATCCTTAATATTAATGAAAAACTACCAGTTATTTAAATAATCTGTCAGTGGAACAAGACATGTTTCCCAAGTTATAATTTAAAATGTCTTCTTGTACTGGCAGCTTATTTCACTTATAACTAGTACTTTTTTTAAATCAACAGTAAGGAATTATTGACTTAAAACAATTAAATAGTGCTGAAAAGTTACTTTGAAGTTATTTTTTTGTCTTGGTGTAATAAGATATTTGCACTAGAAACTAGAAAAACACTTGGTAAGAGTTTCTGTTTTTGCAGTGACGTTAGCGACACAACATAGAATCTGTACGGTTTATACGTCCAGCTGAAGCTAATTTAAAAACAGTTTCCCCTAACCTCAAAGTTGGTGTTGTTGTCGTATGGGTGTTTGGACTCTCTGGCCTGCATGGCCATGCCCGGCTCCTCCATGAACTGGCAGGCCGTGAGCGACAGACTGGACAGCATGCTCTGGCTGCAGCCCTTCAGCACCCTCTGCAGAATCTGATCGGCAACAACAAATACGTAAAGTTTACGGTGCCCAAGCAGCAGATCAGCCGTGCCTGGAACTCGGCTGTCACCTTCTCCCAGAGCGGCCTCTCCTCCAGCTGCATCAGCATGTCCAGGATGTAGGCCATGTGCGAGGCGCCGCTCAGCTCCAGGGCCTCCTCACTCAGCGGCGCCTCGGCGGGCCAGTCGGCCAGCAGCAGGGCCAGGACGTGGCGGGCGTAGAGCGTGGCGATGGCCTGGTTGACCTTCACCAGGTACTGGCGGACCGCCCGGTTGCTGCGCACGTCCAGCTCCTTGTGGAGCAGCGCCGAGCTTTTGGAGCGCCTCTGTTTGGCGTAGCTGAGCTGCAGGTCGGTCTCCGAATTCGTTATGAGCTTCTGGGCCACCACGTTGATTTCCTCTGTTGCTTTTTCACAGTGACTGGGTTTAGACTGTGGGGAGACGCAGAGGAGCAAAGAGTAGAGCTATGATTGCTGAAAAAGAAAAGTGATTTAAAAAGGATTTTTCAGACAGCTTACCATGCAAGAAATCACAATCATGTCGGTGTCCACAGCTTTGGTGTTTCTCTCCTCGGAGCGAAGCCGCCTGGACGGCTGCCACTTCTGAGCAAGAGTCCTGATTGTCTCATCCGTTTTAATCTCCTCTCCATCGAACCTGAAATTTAGGTGTGTCAGAGTAAAACGGGCTGAATTTACAGTTTTCATTTATTAATTAAAAAAAAAAAAAGGAAACCATGCATCCTCTTTTTACTCTGCTTCACAATTGTGTTAGTTAGTTTGGATCGTTTGACACAGTGGAGTGTGAAAGCGAGCTACAGCAGCTGAAAATGGAACAAATGTTGCTATTTTGGTCCAAAATCACAGAGTCTACCAGACGGACGTTTAAGTTGATATCTTGATGATGCTGACCTCTTCTGCACCTCCAGGAAGAAGGAGTCTGTCCTCTTCATCTGCAGCTCATACATGGCACGCAGAATTGGCAGAGGAGCGTTTAAGGCATCGTGGGTGATCTACATAAACAACAAGAAAAAAAACAAAACAACTATGCTTAGTATATTTGTAGATAATTTACTGCACGGCTTTCCAAGCGTTTTGCTAATTCACCTGGAAGCAAATCTTTGTCTCCTCGTCGAGCCCTTCCAAGGGGTCGGGCCTGTTGCCGTCGGCGTCGTCGGCGCCGCAGCTGGAGTGGTCCGAGTCGTGCTCCTTCTCCTGCTCCCTCTGGTCTCGCTCGGGGTCTTGGGCCATGGAGTGGATCTCCCTCTTGGAGGAGTACAGCATGATGGAGAGGATCTCCAGGTCCCGCAGCAGCCACAGCTTGCTGAAGCCCGTCCCCTTGCTGCACTTCCTGACCAGCAGCTGGGTCAGGCCGGACTGCTGGATGGCCTCGTGCGCGTGCTCCACGCCGTGCTTCTGCCCCAGCAGAGCAGAGTGCGGTGAGAGGAAGGACACGCTCAGATAGACTTGTGTGTGGATTGTGATTGGCAGCTACCTTCAGCGTGTTGTAGAGTCCTTTAAGAGCCAGAGAGAGCACCCAGGAAGCCTCCACCGCATCAGGAAAACCATTGTCCTGGTTCGCCTGTAAAAGGTGGCTGATGATGGATGTGAAGTTGCTCAGGTAGCGACTCAGGAGAGTTTTCTGGCAGCTGTGACTCGCCGGCTGTGCTGGGAGGCTGGTTGTGGTGGAATCCTGAGACTGGATAAGCTGGTAGTCCTTCACTGTGAAAGAAACTCGCAGATTACCGACATAAAACCAACAACGAAATATCGCAAAGCCTGCAAGAATACGCGAGATTAAATAGTTCCGCCATGACAAAATTAAAGACCTGTGATTCATGTACTTAAAGCCGACTTTAAGACTTGTTAAGGATCTCCACGCTATCAGCAGTCGTCCCCCTCGTTTTAACCGGACTAACCTGTTTTCCTCTTGCGCGTCTTAACGTCGACCACAGCGGCGTGGTTCTTCTCCGTGAAGTGCTTCAGCAGGATCATGTTGTGCTGTTCGTTGGCGTTGTCGATGAACACCGTCTGGGTTCCCACGCACAGCACCTGGAGAGACGCCGCCAGGAGTTACCCGACGCTAAGCTCGCTCAGGACGGGGGCGGGGGAGCGACGCGTTCAGGCGACGCGCGCTGGCTTACCTCGGGGAAGCCCACCAGCACCAGCAGGGTGAAGAGGTTGGTTCGTTTCAGAGTCTGGGGGAGCTGCTGGACGCAGTGGTCGGTGAAGGCGGCGATGACCGCGCTCCACTCGGGGCAGGTGTTCAGGGTGTGCAAAATGTCCGCCACGGTGCACGCCCAGTCCAGGCCGATGCGGCTGCAAACAGTTCAGATCAAAAGTGTCTTATCCATCCCAAAAGGAGGAAATGAAATGTGTGAATCTGTCACATTTTTTTCTGGTGAAGAACTCGTGTGGACTTGATGAATACTTGGCAAACTTTGGAGAACATCAGAACAAAAAAAAAAAAAAGCCTTTAGAGATCCAATCTGGTCCGAACACAACAAAGCAATATTTCACTTGTAATCACACTTTTTTTTTTTCTTGATTAAAAGTTTAATAAGTGACGTCCCACTAGAGGCAAAACTATGTAAACTCCAACGCCTCCCTTTCGGCTGGAACAGCAGAGCTAATCAGAAAAACCAAACATCAATATTACAGAAAATTATTAACTTTTTATCAATTCTTCCTCTGAAGACTTTGACTGAAAAATGTCTGACGCAGATTTGTAGTGGTTCATGTGCCAGAACCAGTGAGTTAGCCTTTTGTTTTTTGGCTTGGCTGTTAACTTGTCTTCAAGCACAGAGAAGCAGCATTCAGCTTCTCCGCACCGCAAATCTGGAACAAACTTCCAGAAAACTGCAAAACAGCTGAAACACTGGGTCCCTTTAAATGGAGGCTAAAAACCCACCGGTTTAGAGCTGCATTTAAACCACAATAAACGAAACATTGCCCAACATATATTCTACAAACGTATTGATGATGGCACTCAAAATGAAACGTTTGCTACTGGTTTCTCCAAGTCATTTTTATGACTTTTTATTTTTGGGTTTTTATGATGTAACGTGCTAGTTGCTGAAATTTTGCTACGCAGATAAACTTGATTCATTCTAAATGCTATAAAAAGGAGTTCATTCAAACCTACAGCTGCAAATGTTGCCAGGTGTACAATCACACTCAATAAATCAGAGTATGCAGTCCAAAGAGGCTTGTTTGTCACATTAAAAGTATTTTTATGAACCTGCAAGCAGGAATTACACTGAGTCCAGGATTTTGTATTGAATATATATATATTTTTTAAATTCATCTGATGTAATATTCTAATCCTGAACATGGTTTTATCAGCTGTAAGCAGAAAAGTAATCGCAAGTAACAGAAATAAAGACATTTTCTGATTAATGTTTTTATGCGTTGTCAAGCCGCTTCAACTGTCCTGGAGACACGATAATCCAGTGTGTGTGTGTGTGTGTGTGTGTGTGTGTGTGTGTGTGTGTGTGTGTTGCGCCGTTATTTACCTGTCTAAGCAGACGGCTCCGAGGCTGAACAGCAGCTGGGTGGTCTTCCAGCCCTGAGTGTCTGAACAGGCGGCGTCCCCTTGCGTCAGCAGCTCGTATTTGTCCGCCAGCGCCTCGGTGACGGCGGCGTCGGCTTCTGCCGGAGTGATGCGAAGCAGCAGCTGACCCAGGAGCCCGAGGGAGAGGTGGTAGGTCTCGTTCAGAGAGCCAGCGTTGGAGATGACGGCTCTGAAAAGACGAGGCAGGATGGAGCTCAGGCTGGACAGGCTGAGGGTGCTGCCCTGTGGACAGAGGAGACGGAAATGTCACCAGGGTTCGGCTCGCTTTGTCGGCAGTCAAATTCGAGCACTTTTCAAGCGTTTTCGAAGACAAGTTTTCACACTTTTCCCAGCAACACATGTTGGAGATAAAAGCAACACAAATGAACTATTCACTGTTGCATTATATCACTTATTATTACTGTTATTAATATAGAGGGAAAGTATTTTACAGCAGGGATGAGGTAAATTACAATGTAACAAAATTTGATGTCTTGAAATTTCTCTCACACACAAGTTACAAAAAAATCTCTAAAAAATTTATTTTTCCCAATATTTTTCCCCATGATGAAATAATTTTCATAATAGTAACTAAGCTAAAACATGAGAAGTTTGGTCTGATTTCACTTAAGATCCAAAGTTAAATTGGAAATATGATTCATCATGCAGAAACCAATCACTTAGTGAACCTTTTAAGAATTTTCAAGGATTTCAAGCACTTGTACAAACTCTGCATTACGTTTTTTTAATTGAAAAATGCAGATAATTAAGAAATAATACAAATGGTGCACAAACTGGAATTCTCACTGCTTCAGAAATCAAGGTGAGTTTAACAGGATTCATTTATATAAACTTTGAAAAGGGCTAATCCTAGAAATAAGACCCTGCTGTCACTTTAAACAGCAAGAGGAAAAGGTTAAATCCATTGGAGCGACTATTTTTTTTCCAGAGCAACCCCTACCCACCCAAAAACCAAAAAACAATTAGCTCCACATACTGGTTTAGCTGATGGGAGCATCGCCGCCAGCAGTCCTAGGATCCTCTCTCTGGAGCACTCGGAGAACACGTGCTCCTGCAGCGGGACCTGCGGCACCCTCTCGTCCGTCTCCTTGACGACGTCAGACGCCGGGGAGTTGAGAGCTCCTGGTCCTGATTCTGAAGCTGAAACGTTGTTAAAAAAAGACGAGTTTCTTAGAGCCACTAATAAACTGTGAGGTGATTGTGAGGGATCTAAGCACCTACGTCGAACTACAGGAGAAAGCAGATCCTCGCTGGAGACGGAGGGAGTCTGGCTGAGGCTCCCCGAGTCCAGGGTGTCCTGAGCAACCAGCTTCTTTTTGTCTCCCTCTGCAGAGCTCCGGGGTATGGATAAGTCAGGAGGAGCGGTGGGAGGAGGACTCGGCTCCCCTGCCTTCTTGTCTTTAAGCTGAGGGGGAAAGCGATCGATACGATTTAAAACCCGGCGAGTTCTGTTTACCTCCGCGCGGCCGCGCGCCGTCGGGCTGCTGCCGACCTCGTTCTTGGGAGACAGCGGAGAGCAGACGGCGGCCGTGCTGCCTGGGAGCGACGAGGTGTCCGTGGCCGAGCTGAGCTCCTGGGAGGTCTGAGGCGACGCCGGGCCCAGCTCGCTCTCGGACGCCGACTCGTTGGAGGAGAGCAGAGCGAGCAGGTTGGAGGAGCGGAGGCCTGAGTGCAGCACAGAGAGGTGGAGATGTGTTACAGAGCAAAACCCTGCAACGTGTTTGGGGGTTTTTGGAAACCCGTTAATAGATTCTGACAGCTGTGGACTTTTTTCTTTTCTTTCTGTCTCTTTTCTTCCTGTCTTCTCCGTCCTCATTTCTTTCCACCTATTTCCCACATACTTCTTTCTGCATTTTTCCCCTTCCTTTTATTCCTTCAGTTTCCTTCTTTCATTTTCTCTCCCTGCTTTAAAGTACTGTTTTCTTTCCTACCTTTACATCCCTCTTTTCCAATACATTTTTCAGCCCTCGGCTTCATTCCTTCTTTTACTCTCCTGTTTTTTGCTCTTTTCTCTCTCGTTTATTCCTTCCTAGCTCTGCCTCCGACTTTCCTCTTTTTCCTCCTATGCATTTTACTTCCCTTCACTCTTTCCTCTCTGTTGCTTTTCTTTCATTTGTTAATTTCAGTCCTATTTTCTTTCTTTCCTTCCCCCCACATGTTTTTCTTTTATGTTCCTGTCCCAATATCACCAGAAAACGATGTAACCTATTGCTGGGGTAACAGTAAAGACGGGTGTTTTCTCCAACCTGGCCACTAGATGGCCCTAACTGTACAAAAATTAGAAAAAAATAAAATAGACCTACCTTTGCCAGTCTGGCCTTTGAGCAAACAGTCGGTGATAAGCTGGGAGCAGTGCGCCTGCAGGTCTGAAGCCAGCTCCAGGGTTTTGCCGTCTAAACACTCTCCCTCCGTTTGCTTCTCACTGCTCAGCTCGGAGGAGTACAGGGCCAACGCAGCGAACAGGAGCCACGAGTAGTTGTGGATGTAGGGCTGGATGAGGCGGTGACGGTCACTGATTCGTATGGTCACCATGGGGTACACAGTGATGCGATGGGTGGGTAAATGGCTAAAAAATAAGATAAAATAAGAAGCAACAGTTAGCCACAGAATCCTGTGTGTTTTTCAAAGCAGGGCGATGAAACAGTCTACCTGTCAGGATACTTCTTGGCGTTGTAGCAACCAAAGCACAAGTCAAAGTCCTCGCAGACGTTGCAGTTGATCCTGCTGCCAACAATGAGGCCCTGACAGTGATCGCAGGCGTACTCCATGTTCACCATCTCGTGATCGTCCTCGTGACCTTCGGGTTTGGCTCCGCCTGAACACAAACAAAGAGCCTCCGTTTGACCCGATCAATGGCTTTCTGGTTGTGTGTTGTTGTTGGAGGGTGTCTGCAGGTATCAACAGCTAAAATGTTAAGACTTTTTAAGGTCTGTATCACACACACACACACACACACACGCACACGCACACGCACACGCACACACATGCGCGACACAAATGAACAAAAGAAATTTCCATGTATAGTAGTAGTGGACAGAACGGATGTGGCATCCGACAAAATGTTGCATCTCAGCAACACTTGGGGGGCTGATTTTTGTGATGTAGATCATTTTGATAAATTGCCAATGTGTGATGCGCTCACTCAGGAAGCAGGTCTTGCATAGGTCCATGTCCATGCACTGCAGACATCGGTAGCGGTGCCATGGAGCCATCCTCTCACAGCCGTCGCAGGAAATCACCACATTCAGCAGGTCACAGTAGCGGGCAATAAACATGTGCATCTGAAGGAAAAACGCATTTAGACACGTATTTATCACAAACGGGCACAAATCAGGTAAGACCGCCCCGTTCCTAACCAGAACTTCTTTAGAATACCTTCCTCCTGTCCTCCACGGACTCCTCTTCGTCGATTTTGTCGTACCACTTTTCAAACATGCCGTCCATGCACTCGTCCATCCATTCCTGGTTCTTCTTGTAGTCAGCGATTTCGTCCTCCTCCGTCCACTGACTGAGTTTGAAGCAACGGGAAGCGAACCTTTTAGATTTCATCCCGCAATGTGTCTAAAACGGCGCTCAGTGAGACGCCAAGCGTTAAACAGTTTGCGTGTTACGTGTCGCTTACCTGATGGCGATGTCATGAACGCTGATGTTCTCTTGCGACATCGTGAGCAGGAGTACTGGGAGCTTTATGCTCTGGAAGAGAGGAAGGTCCTGCACCTCCCAGTTCATGTCCAGGAGGTGCAAAAAGCAGCTCTGCACACACGACAGGGCCGGGAGCAGAGCTCTGGAGAGCAGAGATCGGGATCAGTTGACTGCACACTAAACGCACTCTTACACCGATTGCTGCTGACGGCATGTTTTCATCTGCTCTGAGTAAAAACAGGAATATAAGAAACATCTTACTTCTCGTTGAGACTGCTGAAGCCCTGAACCGCCTCCACCAGCATGAGGACCAGCTGATGGTAAGAACGCCTGACCTCCTCCCCGAGTTTCTGCCCGCTGTCCGACAACTGGGAGAAATAACTGAGAAGCACACACAAAAACGATCGACGGTTATTCGTCGAACATGCGGGACGTTCGCGTATTCCTGGGCTGCTGGTCGATATACCTGGTGAAGTCTTTCTGGCAGGCCAGCAGCTCCTGCAGGAACAGGATGCAGTGCGGCTGGAAGAGGTGCGGCTGTCCCAGGGCACGTAAACACTGCTGAATCATCTCCAGCACCTTGCACACACTCAGAGCCTGGGCCTTGTTCAGGGCCAGGGTTTGCAAGATGCTGCCGAGAGAGGAAGCGACAATTCAGACAATGTTACAGTTAACTTCCAGCGGAATACTGGTTCGCAGAAAACCAGGGATGCAACTAATAAAATAATCAATTATCTTACGATTGTTCTGATTGGATTGTAAATTCTGAGCATTTTCCATTTAACCTCTTCAGCGTTTTATTTTTGACAATTCCATCTATTTAATACGTATTAGAAATGCATTCAAAGGTGCAAATAATCTGATAATAAATTTTTTTAAACTAAAAAAATATATTTTATTTTCTAAAATGTAATAACATAACTTTAATTTAGAGTGCGCTTGATCACCTGCAGGAAAAAAAAAAACAACTTCTAACACCAACACGTGAAAAGCTCAGCTCTTTCTGCTTGACTAAACATGGACACAGTTTAGGGATAAAATACTGACGATATTATAGAATTAACCGATGAATAGGTGGAGAGCAAAAGGTGCTTAATAAGAGATTTTTTAAATTTTTTTTTATTTTTTTTTTTACAGAATTTGAACTAGCTACTTAAGGAATTCTGGGAAGTATATGTTTACAAAGACAGTTTTTCTTCTTCTTCTTTAATGCAAAATGTTTATATGTTTGTACAGTTCTGGCTTAATTACTTCTCTGAGCATGTGTTTTTTGTTTTTTTTAAACAAATCACATTTTTGAGTCTCTAAGCTCCAGTTAACGATTAATTGATTACTAAATTAGTTTACGATTATCGACTAATCGTTTCAGACCCACTAACAAATATACAGTGACGATAAACTCGTAGTCCTGCTTCACTTCTTAGAGGCTGGTTGTTACCGACCAACTTTCGAGATGGGGGCACAAAAGTAGTGGCTCAACTTTAACCTCCCTAACTGGTATAGGAACGTTTAGCAACAAATACATACAAATAATGGAATGGAATAATTTTAGCTTCAGTAGTTACTAATCTGTTTACATCCCAGGTCAGATTTTACTACACATATTCACCACTGGTACAGTCAGTAAGCATGTTTGATAAACCTGATTGTTAGAAATTATGACGGCATTGTTCGGTTAGTTGTACTTGCTGTGCTACGCTAAATAAATGCACCGAGTTATTCAAGAACGTGTTTTGTTTCCACACCATGACAAATTGAACGTCCTCTCTCTTACTCTTCCTACCGTTTCTCATTCATTCTCGTCAGCGTCTCCACCTAGTGGCATGGAGTAGTATTACACAACACTGACATTTTTCACTGATTAGTAGCGATCTATAACTAAAAGCTAGAAACGATTAGAAAAAGTGGCTATGGTGTCAAAACTTATATCTAGCGTGACTTTTATGGACTTTACAGAACAATCTGGTGCTAACGGTGTACCTTGCTGTGGTGAGAGCCTGGTCCTTCATAAAGTTCAGGATGTGTTTGAGGATCGGGTAGCGCTCCTTGACAGAGGGGGTCATGTGGGATTCCTCCACGGAGCGACAGGACAGGAGGCGAAGGCGCGAGCGGCTGAACGGAGCTTTACGGGGGAACGTGGAGGGAGAGGCCGGCTCCCCGGCCGCCGGATGGGCGGGGAGGCTCTCCGTGGGGTCTTTGTGGCCCCGCATGCTCTGCTCGGAGGGCGAGGGGTTTGGGGGCTGAGAGGCGGACGGCTGACTCTGACCAAGTCTGCCGTCGACGGCCTCGTCAGGTAATCCCGGCTGCGGGGAGGCGGGCTGGAAGTCTCCTTCTGAGATCGAGCTTGAGCTGAGCAGAGTCGTTTTAGAGTCCCCAGCACCCTGACATGACTTTCCGCAAGGAGGGAAACGAAACAGCAGGAGGCTCTTCTCGATGCACGTCTCAGCTGGGGGAAAAAAAAAGACAGTAGCGATGATGAGCGAACGCTCTCCAAGAGGCGGAAGTTCGTAATGAGATTATCTGGATTCCTTACCCAGAGAATCCATGGTAACTTCCTCTGGACTCCCGTCTTTATCATCGTAAATGTTCATTTTGCCAACAAGGTATCTCTGCTTCATCTCCAACTGAGAGGGGAAAAAAATGCAATCAGGAGCAGTGATTTGATGCAGACACAAATCATGGGAGGAAAACTCACCATCCATGTTCTGATGCTGTCTGCCAGGAGGTAAACTTGCACAAAATCTTCACTCAGAAAGGACTTGCAGTCCTGATTAACTAGAGACGAAAAGGAGCGACACATCAGCTAGATTTAACCACAACAAGGTCCAACTATTGCTAGGAAACCTGACAGCCAATCAGAGCTAGCGCTACCATATGCCTTCAGGGCCTGGTTGAGGGCCGGGGTGTGGTACACCATGGCGGCCCAGATGGCGTTCACAGCCTGGTCCGTCTTTGCCCCGGCGACGATCTCGTTGCTCATGGAGTGCTTTCTGCAAGCCTGCACCAGGGTCCGCATTAGTTCTGCTTTATGCTCCGACGGTTCCTGTGAAGGGTTCCACCGTGCAAAGTCCTCAAGGAAGACCGAGATCTCATCCAAAGCTGACGCGTCCATCTACAAATCACCGGGACAAATAAAAGAGAACCGTCATTTATATCAACAACAACGCTAATCAATCATGGAAGACTGATGAAAATTTGGGGGTTTATGTCAAATATTAAGGGTACAATACATGCATCACTATGTGTTATTTAAAGTGAAGCAAGTATTAAAAACTGTGGGAAAGCACAGTTAATTTTGACCACTCAAAGCACTTTACACTAGAGTCACATTCACCCATTCACACTCACACATTTATTTGGGGTTAAGTGCTTTGCCCAAAGGCAAGTCGACATGTGGCAGGAGGAACCTGGAATCGAACCTACAACCTTCCGATCACTAAACGACCACTCTACCCACAGTTCAGGCAGACTAACCTGGTCGGGGGCTTTTCTGGTGGGATTTGTCTCCCGTGTTTCACTCAAGCCGTGTCGTAGGATGGGCTTCCACAAAGGCGAAGCCTGAACGTGGGACATTTTTCCTGGAGGAAGCTCCTTCACGCTGCGGATCTCTGAAGAATAAGAATAAGAATAATAAGAAGAAGGAGAAGAATAAGAAGAAGAAAAGAAGAGCAGAATACACAAAATGTAACTCTTCTGGTTTACACTTAAAAGTCAGTGTAACAACAATTGAAACAAAGCAACTGTGATCTTCCCGTTGGAGTTTTAAACCTCACCGTAAGGAGATTTCAGTGCCAGGGTTCTGGATGCAAGGCGGCCCATGAGGCGGGCCACCAGTAACTGCTGGTCTGACATCCAGGAAATGGTAATGTCTGGCAGACCCAGCGCCGTCACCGTGAACTTGTATCCCCACTCGTTATTGCTGCTGTCAGAGTGGAACAGGAACTGCAGCTGAGGTCCAGCGTCAAACGTCACCTTCTGTAGGAGCGGAGAGACGGACAGGTAGCGGGACGAAGTGACAACAACTTTCCGCTCCGATAGTTACTCGGCTTCGGCTCGCTTACCTTTGGCCATTTCTCACTCCCGACCTTCATATCGTAGCGCACCTTCCCACCTCTGGAGTCGGTGAACTCTAGGTAGTCGTATCTGTGAGGATCAAGAGGAAACGCTGAGTGAGACGCTGTCACAAAGAGTTTCCCCAAACAGATGTGTGGGAAGGCGTTGCAGTGCATCGGCGACCTCTTCTCCGTCTCGCAGCGTTCGTCAAACTCCACCTCGAAGGAGGTGGCGCCGGGACAAGCGAAGACAGTGGTCTCATGCTGGCTGTTCTCGTAGTTGTGGGGAGACTCCATGTTCCACGTCCGGAGCACCACCGGTTTCTGAGGCTGGTGGGAGCTCTCCTGATCCACCTTCAGTCGTTATAAACGACAATAAAGTTCAGCTACTGAGTCGGATTAACAACAACATCGCAGCTGAATTCACGACGCATTTCCACCTATATTTTGCGTACGACAGACTCGCCTTAGAGAAGATGTCTCCTGTGTCGCTTGACAGTCTTTTGAGGAGCTCGACCAACGAGGAGAAGCTCTTCAGCAACACGCTGTGCGGGATGTCCAACGAACACAGCTCCAGGAGGAAAATCATCTGGCAGGAGACGAACAAACGTTAGCTAAATGCTTTGGTAAAAAGTCGGTTACGTATGAGAGTGAATAAAATTCAGGAGAGAAAGAACTCGTTACCAGCTGTCTGAAGATGGTGGCCAGGATGGAGCTGCCCAGTTTGTTGTTAATTTCGCTGCTGGTGAACCTCTCGAGCAGGGAGCCCAGCACGGCCTGGACGCTTCCCAAGAACTGATCCACATCTGGAGGAACATGTTCATGAGAGGAGCGATGAACGTCTCTGGTCACATTCGGGGTCTCTGCAGGTTTCAGCAACTCAAACGTAAAAGTGCGTTCACACCAAATGCGTCTAACGCTTCAAAAGTCCGACATGTGTGCGCGTTGAATGCAGACGCTTGACATTTTGCTCAACACCTCGCGCTTTTTTGCGTCAGGCGTGTCTGGTTTACATTCAAAGTCTATGTGGAGGCGCATCGAGGCGTTGTTTTCAGTTGCCGGCCTATTTGTCAGATGCGTCGAATGCTCCAAACACTTCAAATCGTGCTACGGTACACCCGCAAAACTCCCCGCAACGGGTCCTCGACCCGCCTCCCCACACACTTTGAATGTAAACCAGATGCACCCGACGCTCTAAACGTGTTTTGTGTGAACGCACCATAAGACTTTAAGACCATTATGAATGCAATTTAAGACTTCTATCACAACAGAAATGTACAAAAAATAAATTAATCGCTTGTATCTATACATACACAAGCACACATACATATGGACAACTATTCAGGAAGAAATTATACTGACGAGATTAACTATAGACATCTTTTAAACACATTTCAGAGATTTTAAGGCCTTAATTTGAGATACATGAATTTTAAGACTTTTTAAGGATGTGCAGACACCCTTACATTAAATAAATCATTTATTATTCTGATTAGACTTTACTGCACACCCTTGAAACAAGCAGCGCTCATTACTGTTCCTCTATGAATCCGTTTGTGCAGCACTGCGTTGGAAATGAAACGAAGCCGTCCCGTTTCAAAAATGCAGCCCTGTTAAAACGGCTCACATCTTAGAAGGATGTCTCTGGCCAGGTCACATGCGGTGGGTGTGGAGGTTCCCCCTTTGAGCTGCAGGTAGCACCAGGACAGCAGGCTGCCCTGCAGAGCCCAGAACAGAGACAGCAACACCTTCCTGCTGGCTCCGGTCTTCCCATCCACCATCATCACCTCACACTGAAAGACCGAACGTTAGTTAAAGATTGTTCGATTTGATGCAGTAGATCTTTCAAAGTGAATAACGAAAGTCTGAAGTCACCTCTCTCGATGCGACGAGTAGCAGCGTCTCCATGACTACCAGTATGGGGCTGATGTCGAAGTCTGACGGCGCTCCTTTGGGGGGAAGCAGGAGGAGGCCGCTTGGATCCTGGTTACTGAGCAAAGACAAGCACACCTGTTGTTGATATCATCTCATGTGTGAGTAAAATACATACAGGTGTGTCTGGATACGTGTTCTTACCTGAAATAATTACAAAGAGACTCGAACGTCACCTTCACCGACTCTGGCTGATCATCTTCAGTGATGTTTTTCTGTAAAGACAGCAGATTAGGATTACTACACCTGCTACATAAATACCAATCAGTAATAAATAGCGCTTTATAAATAGGTTTATATATTATAGGAGTTTAATTTCTTCTAGAATACAGTTAAAAGCAATAAAGCGGGATTTTTTTAGATTCCAATTTTAGCTGCAGTAAGAGGGAAAAAAAACGGTGAAACTTGCCATCATGTGGAAGAGCTTGTCCCGCCTGTTGAGTTTATCAGGGAAGAAAACAGCAGCTCCGTTCAGAATGGCCTTTACCGCTTCCTTGTGCAAAATGGTCTCCATTACAGTTTCTCCTTCTGGACCATCCACAACTGAAACACAAGAATCATGGCTGTCAAACACCGCCGACCCTGACGACCCCCTCCTTGCATGACTTTGACTCTTGTTCTTACCGTGGCAGAGGTGAGTGTAGAGCTCCGACACAGCCTGAGCGGAGACACTCTGAGAATCTCCACTGCTGGATGTAGATGGACCTGCTGCTGCTGCTGCTGCAGAGGCACATTCTTCTGGTGTTTTACTCTCCTCTGCGTCCTGGAGCTCGGTCGGGTTGGGCAGCATGGGGAAACAGTTCTGCATCAACTGGAGCAGGAGGACTCTGCTCTTCAACACCTCCTCTCCCTCACTGCAACACGGAGATTACCAACAACTAAGAGCCCAACACTCTCACTCTGACGGCGTCGGGCTGAAACGATTAATCGGATTCATTGTGACGAATCCGATTATTTGCTGAAGAACGCAGTCGGAGCAACAATAATGCCAAAACTGCACACGAAATGCATACATTTTGATGTAAAGTCAAGCAGAAAGGGCAGAGCTTTGCACATGTTGATGTTAGGAGGATTTTTTTTATTTTTTTAGCTGCAGATTTACACTAAAAGAATGTTGTGCTTTTACATTTTAGGCATATATATTGCATGACGGCTGATGGCTTAAAAGCGGCATCCGACGTGCCAGCAGGCAAGAACCTCGCAAAATCGGTGCACCTCGTGTGTTTACGGGTCGCAAATAAGCACCAGAGGTAATCTGACTACTCACATCTCCCTGAGTTTGTTGTAGAAGTTCCAGAAAAGGTTAAGGCTGAGACCACTGAAGTCCAGAAGATACTTCTGCTTGAAGTGTGAGGCATCCTGCAGACACAAGCGAACACAGTTGAGTCAATCTGATCAAATGAGTAGAAAGTCTGCAGTGTCTCCTCAAAGCCACTAGAGGGCAGAGGAACTGAATATGAGCAAATAAATGAGCACAGAGGAAGGGAAATCACACATTCCGGCTTGATTACATGCTACTTTAGCCAGAATAAAACAAAAATATTTCTCTTTGGATTTGTTCTTAGTGTTTCTTTGTGGAAATTGAGGAGATTTCTTATGAACAGACATTGCTGTTCAGAAGTGTTGAGTCATCCCTGAACGCATTCATTCGTCTCTCCAACAACGACTCAGACGACTTTCTTTTAAAGTGGTCCGGATCAATAGACTTCCAGGCTTCCTGGAAGTCTTTCAAACATTTTCCGAGGAAAACCTCCTTCCTCTTTCATTTCCACATCTCTATGAAATGATTTCCAAAGGACGGCTGCTCTGTTTATAATACAGTGAAGATCGATTACACCCAAAAATGCAACTTAAATCCAGCAGGCGGTGCTACGTTACCATGTCTCGCGTGAGCTGCTGTATGAAGAAAAGGGTTTTATTGAGAAGACAAAGGCCCGTGACTCCATTTTGGTCAAGGCCGTCTCCCTGTCCGCCGAGGTCGTCCAGGTCAACGAGCCTCTCCGTTCCGGGGCACAGGTAGCCGCTGAAGCTGAGGTTCTGCACACCTAGCCGCTCGGCCGAGTCCTGCCTGGTGCAGAGGAACTTCACCATCAGGAACTGAGAAGACAAAACAATGAGATGTTGATGCTACCAAGTCTGAAAGGATAACAAATTTTTAAATTGTCCCAGGAATGACTGCGATAAACGATAGCATTATTGTTTCGACACCATTTTTAACTGATACAGTGGTGGGGGGCAGAACAATTTAAGTCAAAGAATAAGAAAGGGTGGAACTGGAAGACATTTTAAATATCCAAAATAAAACACAGCAACCAAAAGCAATGAAAAGGAAATAAAAACCACACAAACAAAACGAATAATGAAATCTGTAAGCAAAACTGCCCTTCAAAAAATATTATTAATCAGAATGGAAATTATTGAATCATTCATTGATTAACAAGCTTAGGCATAACACAGCCAATCTATGCTAACCAGCGCAAAAATAGGATTAATTAAGAGCAAAGAAGTTGGGAGGAAACAGAAAAAGTACATAAAAAGTTTTAAACGGCATCAGCGAACGGACTGGCCGGTACCTTAGCAATGCGACACTGCTGCAGCTTGATCTCCACATCATTCCAGTCCTCTTCAAGTTCAAACCAGCCAATCGGCTCATCCTCACTCTGCGCCGACATCTTCCCGCTGCAGGTAACGTGACAGAGAGACTTCAAGGTAATAAACTACACAGACCTCCCATGAAGACACTCATGGCATTAAGGGACATACAGCAGTGTGACAAAGTGTTTGCCTCCTTACAGATTTATTTTCTTCTTGCATTTTTTTGTCACGCTTAAAAATTTTAATAGCAGACAGAAACAACACGAGTGAACATAAAAAGTGACTTTCAAACAATAATTTAATTTATTCAAGGGGGGGAAAAAAAGCTACCCACACCGTCCTGTTCCTCTGGGAAAGCAATTGGCTCTTTGTTAAATCATGAATTAACTTTGATTAAACTACATTTCCGAGAAAGCTGAACTCAATTTCACAAGCCAAACCCAGGCCTGGATATTCCCTGATGAATCATTTAAATATAATAAATCATTTAGTGATATATTTAATAAGATATATGTACATACAAATAATTTAAATAGAACCTCTCTGGTGGAGGAAAGATCTAAAATAGAAAGATAACGTCAAAAACAGCAGAAAGACAAAGTCACTGACATTTATGAGTCTGGAAAAGACATTTTGAAGACGAACTATTCAGTGAACTATTTGTTACATTTTTTCATTACCTATTTTACATTGGCTTTTATACTCCTACTTGCACTGACTGAACAAATTAAAGTTGTATTTTTTTTTTTTTTACATGTTTGACGAAGCTTGTGAAGCAATTGGTGGATTTAAACGTTACTGTGCTGGTGCAAAGTTATCAAAATATATTTCACAAATAAAAATTAGGGCTGCATCAATATGAACATTTGGACTGATTGTGATCAACTACTACTCACACAGAGGTTGACTGTGTGACTAATTAAGTGTTATTTAGTTGTGTCAGAATATGGGCTAAAAAAAAAGCACACCACACTTTTCACACATTTACTTGCAAACAACTCAGAAAACCACATATTTTACTTCAGCTTCACAATTACACAACAGCTTTTCACATTCAATTCCCTTTTGAATAGCTGAAACTTGTGTTAGTAATATGAAAAATTTTAGATAGTTGTGAACAGTTTTGTGAAAGAAAAATAAAAAACGAGGAGAAATCCTCACCTGTCCTGTACAAACTCTTTGTAGTCCTTGTAGTTCCACGAGTCATACTTTTTGAACCTCTTGAAATGCTTCTCTGCATCAAAAGATTCCTCCTCCATGTACGCAAACACCAAGCCACATTTAGCGCCGATCGCTCCTTTTCGCACCTGATCACATCGACAACAACGCAAAAGAATAATCAACACCCAATCACGAGTTATATTTCAATCAAATACCTCAACATTAGGGGATTTAGTTAATTTTAAAATGCTATTATTTACGTTTAAAGCAAGAAAGAGATCACGTGCTATAAGAAAACGTGTTTGTGAATTAATGAGTGAGTGAATAAAATGACTGATTGACTGAAATGTCTTCAGCTCTCTTATTAAACGTGTGAAATGGTGCCGTCTTACTTTGATCTTCATCTGCGTGACCTGGAAGTTGCTCTGGTCCTCCGTGGACAGGATGACGCTGGCTTTCTTCCTGCCGCTTTCTGTGAGGAAACCTGGACAAACAAA
>NW_015112636.1:294547-312440 GCF_001443285.1 Poecilia latipinna
ATGAACAGACATTGCTGTTCAGAAGTGTTGAGTCATCCCTGAACGCATTCATTCATCTCTCCAACAACGACTCAGACGACTTTCTTTTAAAGTGGTCCGGATCAATAGACTTCCAGGCTTCCTGGAAGTCTTTCAAACATTTTCCGAGGAAAACCTCCTTCCTCTTTCATTTCCACATCTCTATGAAATGATTTCCAAAGGACGGCTGCTCTGTTTATAATACAGTGAAGATCGATTACACCCAAAAATGCAACTTAAATCCAGCAGGCGGTGCTACGTTACCATGTCTCGCGTGAGCTGCTGTATGAAGAAAAGGGTTTTATTGAGAAGACAAAGGCCCGTGACTCCATTTTGGTCAAGGCCGTCTCCCTGTCCGCCGAGGTCGTCCAGGTCAACGAGCCTCTCCGTTCCGGGGCACAGGTAGCCGCTGAAGCTGAGGTTCTGCACACCTAGCCGCTCGGCCGAGTCCTGCCTGGTGCAGAGGAACTTCACCATCAGGAACTGAGAAGACAAAACAATGAGATGTTGATGCTACCAAGTCTGAAAGGATAACAAATTTTTAAATTGTCCCAGGAATGACTGCGATAAACGATAGCATTATTGTTTCGACACCATTTTTAACTGATACAATGGTGGGGGGCAGAACAATTTAAGTCAAAGACTAAGAAAGGGTGGAACTGGAAGACATTTTAAATATCCAAAATAAAACACAGCAACCAAAAGCAATGAAAAGGAAATAAAAACCACACAAACAAAACGAATAATGAAATCTGTAAGCAAAACTGCCCTTCAAAAAATATTATTAATCAGAATGGAAATTATTGAATCATTCATTGATTAACAAGCTTAGGCATAACACAGCCAATCTATGCTAACCAGCGCAAAAATAGGATTAATTAAGAGCAAAGAAGTTGGGAGGAAACAGAAAAAGTACATAAAAAGTTTTAAACGGCATCAGCGAACGGACTGGCCGGTACCTTAGCAATGCGACACTGCTGCAGCTTGATCTCCACATCATTCCAGTCCTCTTCAAGTTCAAACCAGCCAATCGGCTCATCCTCACTCTGCGCCGACATCTTCCCGCTGCAGGTAACGTGACAGAGAGACTTCAAGGTAATAAACTACACAGACCTCCCATGAAGACACTCATGGCATTAAGGGACATACAGCAGTGTGACAAAGTGTTTGCCTCCTTACAGATTTATTTTCTTCTTGCATTTTTTTGTCACGCTTAAAAATTTTAATAGCAGACAGAAACAACACGAGTGAACATAAAAAGTGACTTTCAAACAATAATTTAATTTATTCAAGGGGGGGAAAAAAAGCTACCCACACCGTCCTGTTCCTCTGGGAAAGCAATTGGCTCTTTGTTAAATCATGAATTAACTTTGATTAAACTACATTTCCGAGAAAGCTGAACTCAATTTCACAAGCCAAACCCAGGCCTGGATATTCCCTGATGAATCATTTAAATATAATAAATCATTTAGTGATATATTTAATAAGATATATGTACATACAAATAATTTAAATAGAACCTCTCTGGTGGAGGAAAGATCTAAAATAGAAAGATAACGTCAAAAACAGCAGAAAGACAAAGTCACTGACATTTATGAGTCTGGAAAAGACATTTTGAAGACGAACTATTCAGTGAACTATTTGTTACATTTTTTCATTACCTATTTTACATTGGCTTTTATACTCCTACTTGCACTGACTGAACAAATTAAAGTTGTATTTTTTTTTTTTTTACATGTTTGACGAAGCTTGTGAAGCAATTGGTGGATTTAAACGTTACTGTGCTGGTGCAAAGTTATCAAAATATATTTCACAAATAAAAATTAGGGCTGCATCAATATGAACATTTGGACTGATTGTGATCAACTACTACTCACACAGAGGTTGACTGTGTGACTAATTAAGTGTTATTTAGTTGTGTCAGAATATGGGCTAAAAAAAAAGCACACCACACTTTTCACACATTTACTTGCAAACAACTCAGAAAACCACATATTTTACTTCAGCTTCACAATTACACAACAGCTTTTCACATTCAATTCCCTTTTGAATAGCTGAAACTTGTGTTAGTAATATGAAAAATTTTAGATAGTTGTGAACAGTTTTGTGAAAGAAAAATAAAAAACGAGGAGAAATCCTCACCTGTCCTGTACAAACTCTTTGTAGTCCTTGTAGTTCCACGAGTCATACTTTTTGAACCTCTTGAAATGCTTCTCTGCATCAAAAGATTCCTCCTCCATGTACGCAAACACCAAGCCACATTTAGCGCCGATCGCTCCTTTTCGCACCTGATCACATCGACAACAACGCAAAAGAATAATCAACACCCAATCACGAGTTATATTTCAATCAAATACCTCAACATTAGGGGATTTAGTTAATTTTAAAATGCTATTATTTACGTTTAAAGCAAGAAAGAGATCACGTGCTATAAGAAAACGTGTTTGTGAATTAATGAGTGAGTGAATAAAATGACTGATTGACTGAAATGTCTTCAGCTCTCTTATTAAACGTGTGAAATGGTGCCGTCTTACTTTGATCTTCATCTGCGTGACCTGGAAGTTGCTCTGGTCCTCCGTGGACAGGATGACGCTGGCTTTCTTCCTGCCGCTTTCTGTGAGGAAACCTGGACAAACAAACAAACAAAAAAAGACAGAAACATCCCGCTGACACATGAGCGCATGTTCCTTCATTTCCAGACTGAGTTTGGTGCTGCTGTACCATCTCCAGTGGAAGACTCTGTGAGCATGTTCTCCGGTCCCGACTTCTCCTCTTTGCTCTTGACGTCGCAGGCCTGCAGGTGGAGCTGGAGGGGCTTTCCTGCAACGAGTCGCAGTTTGGTTGAAATAAACGCCGTCGTCCCTTCAGAAGATGCACATGCGAAGAAGGGGTTCTGCAGATTTCGAGCACTCAAATTTAAGACCTTTATAAAACCATTGTGAATTAAATTTAAGACCTGTGTCACAGCAGAAATTTGCAAAAGAAATTATGTTTCACGCAGTAGTAGTGCCAGGTTTTTGTCCACACGGGTCGGCAACATAAGTGAGCCAATAGCAAAGACGAACGTCATCCAGCCAACTGGCAATAAATTTACAATTACTCACGATAGATGCAAAAAAGCTAGCTAGCAAAGGGTATGTTAGTAGCTAGTTAGCAGTGGCTGCTTCTGTTTTTTTTGAATCTGTATGTTTTTTTGTCTCCTCTTATTAAGCCCAGTAAAGACACAAACATAACCAAAAAGAAAAATACGTAGAATATATCAGATTAAACAGTGCTGCCACTACAACATTTAAGACGAATTTAAAGCCAACTTAGATTTTTTTTAAAGAATTTAAGGCTTCATTTTAGATACATAAATTGAAGACCTGTTGTATGAGACATATAAGTAATTGAAACTTAATGGAAAATGTTTTTTTTTGTTACTTGAATTGTTTCTGTGAGTTACAGTTGTTACTCTACTTGAACAAGACAAGCATCTGGAATTGGATGTTGTCTAAGCTGGTTGTGTCTTTTGATTGGATCCTTTGGGATCAATAAAGTATTTCATAATTTAAATTTCTATTGGTTTTTTGAATCTGTGTGTTTTTTGTGTTTCTTTTAATTTAGAACAGTAAAGACTAAATTAAAAGTCTTTACTGGGCTAAATGTCTTCATTTAATAACATTTTAGACATAAATTTAAGACTTTTTAAGGATGATAAAGAATAACATGCAAGTCAGAAAGGTGAAGGATAAGCCAAATTACCGTTACGATAAAGCAATCGCAGCCTGACAGACGCCATGGAGACGATGAGTGAGGAGGCCTTGTACTTGGTCTGTAGACAATCACTGATGCAGGACAGGGCCTGGAGTATTTTGGCCACGCTGCCTCTGGCCAGGGCAAAGGCCAAGAGAGTCATTTCTGCATCAGGGCTCACACAACAGCTGGAAAAAGCAAAACCCAAAGTGGTATCAATAGAATGATCACACTGCAGCTGAAGAAGATGGAAAGATGAACGTTTAAAAAATAAAAACAAAAGAAAGAAACAGCAGCTCACTTTGCAATCCTGAGGAGAAAGCCGTCCACTTCCTCCAGGATGTTCAGGGAGAAGAACTTGGGGAACTCTGTGGACGATGGCGTTAGCGACAGCGGCGGCATGTGCTGTAAGGCTTTCCTGAGGAGAAAAACAACAGTTTTACAAACACGTTGTTGTTTTTTTTCTTTACATCTCTGCATCTTACTGTGTGCTTTGGAGGACGGTTTGAGCCAGAGCTGGGTTCGTCTCCATCGACGCGGTGACCAGGGACGTGAGCAGAGACAGGTACCAGATGGCCGAAGCGTCCGAGACGGACACCTCTTTACTCTTGGTGATCTGATAACCCAGCGTCTTCAGTCCATGGATGCGCGTGTCGCATCCGTCGCTCAGGCATCGCTTGATGTTTATTTGGACGTCTAGGGATTGTTCGGGAAGAATCGCGGTTAGCCGAGTGACGGAACACGTGTGAAAAGAAAATTTAAAATCCCCTTCAGATAACACCTGATAATCTTATCCAGGGATCTGTTGCCTGCATCTATAGAGAAAAATGTGACTCTTAAGCCCTTCACAGTGGTTCTTAATAACTTAAAATAAAGAAGAAGAAAAAAAAAGCACTGAGCAACATTTTTGAAAACAGAGCTAAAAAAAGGCTACATTTTGCAGTTTTTTTAAATGAAATATCTGAATAGAATTTCCACAACAAAAATACAGAAATTAGTCAATATCTGCATAATTCCCTCATTTTCATTTGGTAATTAGATCCCAAACTAAGTTCTTCATTCATTTTTTTTATTTTATCTTTATCAGTTCCCAATAAAGCAAAATTTACACATCATATAGTCATAATATCGTATTTCCAATTTTAATACTTAGGAAGAAAAGTAGCTGCGTGCAACATGATAAATAAAACAACGGCTGCAACTCTTATTTCTCAGAGAAAGATTACAACATTAAAGTTCTTGTTTCTACAAAATTGTAACAAAAAAAAGTTTCTGTAAGGTCAATTCTAAAAATAGAAGTAAAACTGTCATTCTTCGATACAACTACAAAAGCACATTTTCTAGAATAGTCATTTATAATTAGAACCCATTCTTTTCTAAAGTCTCTTGCAGCACTAGATAAATCTTATGGCTCATTGGACTGTAGAGGTTGCTGACCCCTGACCTTTCCGCAGCTATACTTTCAAGAGAAACAAGCCATTTCAAATTCTAATAATCACAACAGCACAGTCATTCTCCCACAATAAATGCTCCAAAACTACCTTTATTTCACGATAATCCCATCTGCAAACAGGTTTAGGGTGCAGAACGCCCTGAGCGTCAGTTTAGCTCGTCTTACTCAGCCCTCAGCTCTTTGCAGGGTAATAAGCATGCAATGCAATTTGAACTATGCAAAGGCAGTAAATGCATAGTTCAAGTTTATTACCGTGTGTGTTCTGTGCCGACGTCTGACAGCTGCATGCTTCTTTTCCTCGACTGTTATCAAGTCACGTACGGCTTTTTGCAAAAATATTCAACCCCCCTCTGGATCTTTTTACATTCACAAATAAACTGTTCTGTGTATTTTATTTATTTATTTATTTTTTTGTATGTGATTAACCAAAAATAGAAATTTAGTCTCTTAAGAAATGGAGTAAAACATTTACATGTGTTTGAGTTTTATACCTATTGCTATATATTATTGTCGAAGTAGCTCTCTAGTAGCTTTGCTTTTTTTTTTTTTTTTTTTAAACATTGAAAGGAATATGCGTACTATCGGCAAATATCGGAGCGCGGCTTTAGCGGCAGTATAAATATCAGAAATTAGCTTAAGGGTTCATATCAGTTCAACCCTCGTTTTTTTTGTTTTTTTTAGAACGGAGAAGAAAGACGGGCTCTCACAGGGGTGGGTGATGTTGGCGTTCTCCAGCAGAGCCACGTAGCCGGTGACGTTGCTGGGGATGCGGATGTCTCTGATCTCCTGCAGGGAGAGCCGCGTCTTCCCCACAGACACCGAGACCAGCTGAGGCATGTAGCTGTGGTCGTTGGAAGCCACGGCGATGGCCAGACGTCTCAGAACCACGTCTGGCTTCAGCTTCAGTCTGGGAAGTGGAAGAGAGAGTGCAAGAAAAAAAAAAAACTTAGAAGAGTCACGACTGGACGGTTTCAGGACCGCAGAGTCAGAGTCGCACTTTTCACCTGATCCAGTGTGAGCGCGCGCTGCCGTCCGACTGCCAGAAGGACGACGTTTCCCCGTTTGTCATCTTGTAGATCTCGGAGACGTTGGAGGACGCTTCTATCGTGCTGTAGCACTGTGTGACCACCTTGACTTTATCCACGTCTGGGTCGCGATCCAGCTCTGCTCTGTACTGGATGTCTAAATCTGAAAGGAAGCGACTCCAGTCGGGACAAACTTCTGCCACAGCGGCCAGGAAGCGAAGATGCATCGCATCTCTAATTCTTAGACCACCTCACTCTGTCACTCACCTTTCTCCTTCTGCAGGAGAAATTCCAGGAAGTCTTGAACCACGCTGGACCTCATGGTGCAGATGCTGTTGTAGCCCTCTAAAATCGGGAACGGGATGGCACTGCTGGGAATGCGATTCCTGTGGAGGAACTTAAGGATCTTAGAGGCGTGGGCTCCTAATCGGTCTTTGCTCTTTGAGAAGATGTCGACGAAACCTGTAGGAAATAAAAACAAAGCAAATAAGAAACAAAACAATTAAACAACAGTCTGACTTCAGGCAAATGGTGTCCAGGCATATACAGAACTTCATAGATTTAGTGTAGCAAATATTAACAGAATCAACTATTAAGTCCAAACAAGAGAAGAAAAAAGAAACAAAAAAATACACATAATCACCATTATGACAGTTTCAAATATTTAAGTCCTTTTATAGTTTTCAATCATTCTATGTTTTAATTCCCTCCTAAACTGTGTTATGGTATAGTCAGCTTACGATCTTCTGGTAAACTACATTAGCTAAATAGCTAAAATTAATTCAGAACATCTCTGAAGAGCAACTTCCAAGTCTTGCAACAGGTTCCGAATCAGATTTAGTTCTGGACTTTGACTGGGCCATTTCAACAAATTCATGTGTTTTGATCTAAACTCTTAAATCGGGTCCCTGGCTGTGGGTTTGAGGTTGTCGTCTAGCTGAAAGCTCACGGCCCTTTTGCAGCCTCCGACATGCTTTCTTTCAGCGTTGTCCTGTAATTATCTCCACCTGCCATAAACTCTGACTAGTTTCCCTGCTCCTGTTGAAGAAAAGAGTCGCTACAGCATGATGATGCCACCACCATGTTTTTACAGCCAAGGTGGTGCGTTCAGGGTGATGTGCGGTGTTAAGTTTTGCATGCATGAAAAATGTTCAATCGTTCTCTCATTTAACCACCTACTTCCACATGATTGCTCTGTTCCCTCGTGAGCTCGAGTCAAAACTTTAAACTGTTTTTTCCAACACATTCTCCAATCTGTAGCAGCTCCTCCAGAGTCTCCACGGGGCTCACGGCTGCTTCTCTGAATAACATCCAAAATTCACAGCCAGCCAAATTTAGGATGAGAGTCAAGTCTTGGGAGTTGTGTCAAAATCTTTTTTTTTTTTTTTTGGATAACAATTTTAAACTTTAAACTTTCGAGTCTAATTCAAGTCCCGAGTCATTGCTGTCAAAAGTTGAGTCAAAAGTCGAGTCAAAAGTTTTTGACCATTTTTTTCTTTTTCTTTTTTCTTTTTACAAATCAAGTCATAACATGAAGGACTCGAGTCAAGTCATGTAAACTCGAGTCCACATCGCTGATATTTGACAGGTTAACTTTGAAAGTAGCTGGTGGCAATGGCGTCTAAGGGTACAAAATATGAAATCATGCCACACTTTTCAGAATATTTAAACAGACATCAGTTTAAAAAAATACATTGAATTTTAGGGCTGTAATGAAGAACGTAGTAGGTGCAGGTGCGTGTGTGTGTGTGTGTGTGTGTGTGTGTGTGTAAACAAATTCCCAATCTTACCTGGTGTGAGGGAGCACGCTTGGAGCTGTCGTATCACATGACTCAATTCTCCCTGAAGATTAGCTCCGTTGGAGTTCTTCAGAGCAATCAGCATGCTCTCTATGTCCACCACTCCATCCCCCTCTGCATCAAACTGTCCAAACGCCTGCGATCGGGGAAACAGAAGGCGACACACCCTTACACTCTGACACAAATCAATCCCATCACAACACACAACAAACGCATGCAAACACAATTCCTAGAACTCACAACTGAATTACCCCTACATGCATAATGGATTAAAGTACTTCTTTGAAAGTGTAGCTACATGCAACATACATTTAAGGGAAGCAGATAGCAGCGATGTGTTTGTGTGTTGTGCCTGAAGGAGTCAGTGCGCCGCTCACTACTTTTAACACATGAAAGATGGTCTTTGTCTGCCCACACAGAGTCAAATATGCAGACTGAGGCACAAACTTATCACACACCACCTGGCTGTCAGCGCACAAAAAGGCAGCAACAAAGAGACCAGCACTGAAAACAACTGAGACAATAACCCTGACAAGTAAAAGTAACAACATCACAGCTGTTCAGTGCGCACTCTGCAAACTACATGACTTGATTTCTGCTCCTCTCCCTACAATCAGAGAAGCTGATTAGTCACTATGGATGGGCGCGGTGCCGCTATCAGCAGTTCACCTCTCATACCTGCGTCAAAAAGTGTCAAAACACCTGATATACATGTCATGTCACAAATGACAGCAATGCTTTCTTTTCTGTTGTTGTGTTGTTGTTTTTTCCGCTTTCAAAAACGTATGTACCTCTTCACATTCATTTCTGGGAGCATCTCTGCTCTCCAACATTTCGCAGAACTGTTCCACATTGACGGACTCCTCGCCGCGGTTCAACCGGTCCTCCAGCCACCGTATCAGGACGCCCTCGTTACCGGACAGGACGGACTCGTGAATGGTGACCCCCGAGTCGCTGACACGGGCGGCCGCTTCTCTTAGTTTCACTTGCTCCAAAAGGAACGCGGGGCTAGGTGGTCCCTCGGTGGCGGCGGGTGGGTTATTCGATCCCCTTCCGCTTCGCCCAGACCCGGTGCCTCCGCTGCCTCCGACAGCACCGCCAATGGCCGCAGAGGCCAGGTTGTCTTCCGCGAAACCGGGACTCTCCGTCTCTATGTCCTCCTCGTCGCCGCTCCCTCCACCACAGCCACTCTCTGCGTTCCCCATGTTCGTCTGACCCACCTTGGGTTCCCCCTAAAAGTCCCCACGGCCTCCGCTGGTGTCGGTTTTGAAGCGGCCGTGCTTTACCGGGGTCCGTACACAGACCTCTGTAACGTCAACCTACAGCCAGAACTCCGCTACGCTCTACTACCGCATTCACGCACTGTACGTCAACTTGCTGAAAAGAGACGTCCTCTGCGTATCTCGGCTGCGCAGGCGCCGTGCCGTCAGCACCACCATCAGGTCCCACCATTCTCAGTCCTCTTCCGGTTCATAAACTCTTTTCTCTCTGCCCCAGACGCCTAACCCATACGTAACCTTGACACATAATCCTGACCTCTTCCACAAACACAACATTTAACATAACTTATACTAAAATTGTTTCGTAGTCGCAAACTGGAGGATAACTTGGACAGTTTGTTGCGCATGCGCCATTTTACATAAACTGTTGGGAACCTTTTGAGCTCCTCGGCTGCGCACGCACCTGCTTCGTCACTGCTCATTCTAAAAGGCATGAAGTGATGTAAGTAGATGGATACCTCAACAGTCTCCAAAGAGACATGCTGAGATACGCGCTGGGCGCGTGTTTGTCTGTTTTAGTGGCAGTGCTGTTTTTTCCTCCTGACTGGTCCGGTGGTTGGGGAGGGGAATCACAGAAGGTGGCCCCGGCGCGGCTCCTGAGCAGGAGTGACCTGTCTCTGTACGACGGAGAAAAGGGCAGCAGGGGCCTGTACTTGGCCATTCTGGGCCAGGTTTTTGATGTACACAAAGGACACAAGCATTATGGACCCGGGGGTGGTTATCACTTTATGGCAGGTGATGCCACTCTTCAAATTGAGTCTACAATATTATTAAGCTAGGACCACTTTATTATTAAGTAGTATGTTGTATGTTGTGTTGAACGCCTCTGTATTTTCAGGGAAAGATTCCTCCTTGGCTTTTATCACAGGAGATTTCACAGAAAGTGGCCTGACGGATGACGTCTCCAGTTTGTCTCCGCTGGAGGTGGTGGCCCTTTATGACTGGATGGATTTTTATCACAAAGAATACCAGCATGTTGGTAAGGATCTTTACAATTTAAGCCTCTCGTTTTCTTCCTCCTCTTCAGGTGTTTTTAGCGTAATCAAAATATATTTTTTTCCCCCCCATTACTACCCATTGCGACGGGATTCAGCTGAAGATCCACCAAACCCAACACGGACCACAAGACTGATTTGTTATTGTGGATTTTCTAACATTTTCCTGCCGTGAAATGGGGTTTTTAAGCACACTGGGTAAATTCTCCAAAGGGTCGAAGTGAAGGCTTTGGGAAGACCTTCATCACTTCTTACAAAAAACAGCTATATGTTGGGAATTATTGTCCTATTTAAATGGAAAACTGTAGTTTATTCAATTTAACACATTTTGATCTTAATAGTCACCCTTCAATACAGTTTTATTTATTTGTAATAATCCATCCTTTTTTCTTTTTTTTGCATCCTCCAGACAAAGCTAGTTGATACTTCCTGACTTACAAAGTTCAATTGCCTTCTTTGAATTGCACATTTAGGGTTAGGGTCAAATAATTTCTCTACAGTACGATGCGCTGAATTTCAGGGTTGGTAGTGGGACGGTTCTACGATGAGACTGGACAGCCCACAGCGGCCCTGCTGGAGGTCGAAGCCTCACTAGCAGAGGGCCAGAAACTGAAGGCCCAATCAGAAGCCGAGAAGATTCTCTTTCCTCCTTGCAACGCCGAGTGGAGCTCTAGTACGGGCAAAAGAGTCTGGTGCTCTACTAAAAGGTATGGAAACACTTCAGACCTATTGTCTCATTATGAAATTTGAAAAATGTAATGTTCCTCCCCCCCCCGTCCTCCCAACGCAGCGGTGGAGTGAAAAGAGACTGGACTGGCGTACCACGAAAGTTCTTCTCCCCAGGTTCTGGTCATACACGGTGCATCTGTGTCAAAGATCCATCTGCAGCAGCAGATCATCCCAGCATGCAGAAATATGACGGCTGCCCTTCAGATGCCGAGTCATGCATGGTGGGAGACGACTAAGAACAATGGGCCCAATTCACTCACAATTACAACAAACCTATGTAGATGTATATCAAACAGAATAAAGACATTTTACTGCACGCTTTGTCGATGACCTTTATGTAAAGTTGTCCTCCCTTTCTCTAAAAGAATACACCAGGAAGAGACAGGCTAGATATCTGAGCATACAGATACAATACAATGTGCATAAAAGATTTAACAATGTGCATAAAAGATTAACAGAGGCAAGATTTTTTCTCCTTTTCTTTTTTAGGGTTTGTCACAATGACAAGCACAAACTGCATTTTAAAGTACAAAACAGTTGTAGTGGTCAAAAAATATCACACATTTATCTGTACAATTTAACAATACTTGAAGAGGCCGCTCCACTTGGCCGACCCTCTACTTAGTCCACATTCTCCCCGATGATCTGAAATGTCTCGTGTTTTCTGATAAAGTGCACCCGTTAGGCTGAGAAAATTAAGAGCGTTAAACATCAAAAAGACATCAGTGATGGCGGGACAAAGAAGGAATGTTATCTGGTGATTCGTTTCAGAACATGATTCGTAATAAAACCAACGTACAAAGGCTACAAATGAATCGAGAAGCGTCGGCGATATGAGAAGGACGCGCAACTGATGATGACCGTCAACAGAACGCTGCGAGTTCACTTGATGAATTCGGCTCTCGGATTCTTGATCTTTATTACGACGGAGTTTTAGGGCAAGGCCAAGAAAAAGGAGGAGGAAAAAAAAAAAAACAAAAAAAAAAACGAGAATAAAGTCACAATATTACGAGAATAAAGTTGTTATACGAGAACTTGGACACAAAAAAAGGCAGCAGCCTTACAGCTGCAGAGGAGGAATGTTGAGCATCTTGTGAAGTTATGCTTTGGCATTGGTTTTACAAATAAGGAAATAATTTATTAACACATCAACATCAGATTAGCGTCATTAGCAGGCAGATCCTGATAATCTGATGATGGCGTTTACTATGACCTTATTCTAGTAATATTACAACTTTATCCTTGTATTACAACTACGATTTTATTCTATTGTGACTAGTCCAACTTTATTCTTGTAATTTTATATTTTTCTTTAGTGTCCCCTAATACTCCGTCATGTGTTATACTCAATTTTCATTTATACTAAAGAAAGAAAAAAAAAAAGATTTGTTGTGCCATTTCATCTGCCGACTTGACAGGATTTGTTGTAGTCATCTCAACATGATCACTCATTTGGATCAGTTACCTCACAAAAAAAAAAAAAAAAAAAAAAATCAACTGAGGGTGAATGATAACAGATTACAAACATGAATAATCAAAACTGTTACAAACGAATCAGTTTGTCGCACTGTGTTTTTCCGCTTTGGGAGGGTCCATTTGAATCCCGTGGATGGTAAAAAAACAACCCAACAGAGGAAAGGTAAACCCCTTCTACAACGTCATCACCGGATTGAAGTATCGCCACAACAGCTTCCCGTAGGAGCCAATCGGCACAAACCTCGCCCATCGAGATCGAAAAACTCCGGCCAAGCCGTCGCCGAGCTGCGTTCAGACACTTTTGATACAATCCAACAAAAAGACGATGTTTCTATTCGAGATGTCCCTCTAGAAGATTAATAGTTTTCCCATAGACTGAAGTAGTATAAAGACGACGGTCCTCGGCGTCCGCTGCTCGTCGCGGCCCTTCCTCGTGGCGTTCCTGAACGGCGGCGGCGAGTCGCGGCATTACGATACCCCGCCCAGAGTCAGTACGTCAAAGCAGATGTCGCACACTCTCACCGGCTTGTTCAAGTCGAACTTGATGATCGGTATCTCCTTTATAGAGCACTTGTGGCACAGCAGGCGCCCACAATGGCGGCTGGAGTCGAAGAGGGAACGGGAAAGAGAGAGAGAGTGGTTAAGGAGCTGGACGATGACGTGTTTAGAGCAAGAACAATTTCTACAAGCTCATTTGTTGTACAGTTGTAGCTAGAATTTTAGTTTTGACAAATTTTACTGCTTCGGTTTTTGAAGGCGGTAATTAGGATAGAGTATAAGTTAGTAGGAAATGGTTCAGATGGAAGAGAAGCCATTTTGCTCTGTGCATTAGCTCAGAACCCCAACCAAAATGGCGTGCTAGCATCAGTTCAATCCTCTTCTGGTTCACTGAGTGAAGCCGATATCGCTCATTTTGATTGAATTAGCAGAGCATTAAGAGTTGCCTTAAAAGGGAGCGCTGCTGGAAAGCCTTGTGTTGCCCATCGGGATTATCTCCATGTGCTGTCATTACATCACTTAGCAACACGAGCCAAGAAAGGAGGGGCACAACTAATAAATCATTAAATGTGCCATAAAATATGTCAACTCATTAAGATGCAAACTTATAATAACCAAAGAAGGCAATTAATTAAATATGTATTTAACTGTTTCCTGGCTAAGAGGTTTTGTTGAACTCCACTAGTTTAGCCTGTTAGTTCTGTGATTTTTCCATGTTAGAGAGCACAGAGGCAGATTACAAACATTAAAGAAAAAGAAAAAAAAAGGATATAGGACCAATTGGTAATAAGGTTTTTTTTTCCAGCCTCATAAAATGGTGTTACAAGGGATCAAAACATTCACAGTTTTTATAAATCTCATGCATTTTTTTCTATAAAAGGCCCTTATATCAAATATTTGATACTGAACTTAAATGTAGCGCAAAACCTTCCAAACAAAAACACTCGAAAACACAGAAGCAGTAGATTTTGTGCAAAACTCTGTTATTGCCCAAGGTGCTGGCTGGGAAAGACCGTAAGGTGCAGATGAAAATGGCTGCCAACTAACCAGTGGTGTTTCCGTGTCGTTACGCCAAACTTCGCGGTACATTCATAGCAGTTGGACCCATCACACCAAGGGGGCTCTTTGGACAGCATATCTATAAAAGCAAAGCAACAATGTGGCTCGGCTACAAACATATTGGAGGATAAGAGCAGCTCTCATGTTGAATAAAAAAAACAGGGAAAAACCCACCTAGAAGGCGGAAGAGCAGCTGTTTGGTTGCAACTTGGTAGTTGAAAATATTAGTGCCCTGATTATTCGTGACGCCCAGTCGAGCCCCAGCCCTCACGATGGCTCGGCACAGGTTGGCGTTCCCTTTCATGTAGGCCAGGAGCAGAACTGCAATGAAGGCAACGCATTATTACAGTGGAGAGTTCATTTTAAACTTGCATGATAAATAATCACCACCACAGTACCAGTGTTCCCTTCGCCGTCTGGCTTGTCTAGAGGGTATTCTGGCATACACTCCAGGAATAACTCAAAAATGGCTGCCGCGTTCTCTTTACCGTAATGTCCCAGTACATGCATTGGCGACTGACCCCTAAATAGACGCAAAAAAAAAAAAAAAATGCATTTTTGCTTCATTGCCAACATTTTGCTACACATTGGCTCCCAGTAAAACATGGAACTAAAAGTACCTGAGATTGAAGGCCTCAGCATCGATGTTGGACTCAGTCAGAAGGGTTCTGACGTTGTTAAGGCGGCCCTGCATCACAGCCAGATGCAGAGCTGGAGAAACAGCAGCAGAGAAAAGAAATGTTGATTAGAATCATGATTTGAAGATGAAATGAAACGAATAAACCTTAAAGCTACAGAATGTAACTTTTACACAGTTTCCATGTTTGTTAAAACTGTCTCCACGTTGTGACAGTACAACATGAGACGGATAATCTGTGAAAAGATGGAGCTTCTCAACCGGTTAAAGATTAGGATTTCTGATTTACTACTGAAGGAATGAACCCCTCCCGGGTATAAACAAGCAATCAGAGGAAGGAGGAGGGTCTTAGGAGGGTTTGATTGACTCCGATTGGTTGTTTCTAACTCAGTGGTGCATTTATGCAGTTAGTAGTAGAAGAAGGCAGAGGCGCTCTTTTTTCACAGATTGTCTGATATTATGCTGTCGCAACAATTTTAACAAATATGTAAAAAAAAACAACAATAAAACACCACATGTTTCATATAAGTGCACGATTAGGACAAAAACCATTAATCGATTTGATTGATTATTGAAATAATTGTCAACTAATTTAGTAATTGATCGTTAACTGAAGTGTTCAGACTCAAAAAAGGCCATTTACTGAAAAAACACCAACATGTTAGGAGTAATAATTAAGCCAAAACTGTACAAAAATATATGCATGCAAGATAAAAAAGCAAAAAAAAAAAAACATCTTTATCTGTAAATGTGCAGTTCAGATTTACTAAAGTAATCCAATTTACTAACGCAATGTTTATTTTATTGCCCAAAAATAAACCCTCCATTACAATGTTAAATTTAACCACTTGAATCATTATTGCCATTATTATTCCGGTTAATTGATGACTAAAATAATAAGTTGTAGTCCTACTCACTGCAAATGCTTTTCAGAACTGCTTCACAGCGGGGTTGGAACCAGCTCAGAACATTTGCCATGCAAGGATACTTGGGAATGCAAATGAGCCGGGCCCAACCTTAACTCCTCTCCTCTGGGTGCAGCTGCTCCTTTCATTTCCCTCTCTTATGGTTCAACAACAGCTACTAATGTGTTACGTTATTACTTTTAAAGAAACCTGCTGGTTTGCCGGTGAAAGATCATGAATGATTACTGGTTCCTGTAATGCATCAGCGTCATGGTATAAAATAAGTCCTGCATTCAATCCCCCCCCCATTTACAATATGTTTGGTTCTATCAAAAAGACCTAAAATCAGGTCACTGTAAAACGGCAAGTTCAAGAGCACAAGGAGGCGCAAAAAGGTCAAGATTAAAAAAGAAAAAAGAAAAAAGTGAAATGTTAGTGAAATAATGTCTAAATAATAATAAAAAGAACCAACTCTGTTTCCATGCAAATTATGAGCCTAAAGCATCAGCAATGACCTCGTCAGGCTTTTTTCAGTAGCAGTTCTAGTTAGATAAGTAAATCTATCAAATCGTGAAAAATTCCTCATAAGAATTTCGATTCATCGTGCAAACAAGTTCAAATTAATAAAGTTGCCCCGCAAAACATTTCAGAATGGAAATGATCGAGCCTAATTTTAATTCATCGCACTTAACTGGTTGCAACAGGACCAAGGGTATCAAAATGAAAAATATTTAGATACGAGTGAGGAAAGACAGCCATCGTCTTTTATTAGAAAATTACTTCTAAAAAAAAAAAAAAAAATGATTACCATTGTTGCCATTTTCATCCTCAGCAGCAAAATCTATGCCGTTCTCCAACAGCACAGAACAAATAGTGGCCTGGTCCTGCTGGGCAGCCAGATGCAGCGCCGTCTGCCTGTGTTTGGTCAGCTCGTTTACTTTGGCTCCGGCAAGCAGCTGGACACAAATACACAACCCAACGTTATACATTTCACCACGACTTTGGGAATCGGACTGGGAAGAAAAAAAAAAAAAGAAAGGACTTTTGTACCAGGTTGCGGACAATGATTTCAGAACCGGCCTGCACGGCCAGGTGGAGAGGGGTGAGTTTGGCAGCATCCTGGACTCTGGAGTTGACGTTAGCCTGAACGCTGATGAGGAACAGGACGCTTTCGATGTCCGAGTTTTGAACAGCCAAATGGAGGAAATTCCTTCCTTTGTTGTCCACCTGGACAGGAACGAACATTTTAATACACAAAAACTTTCATGCCGTGTGTTTTTTCCACGCCGTTCTCACGCATTTTTTCCCTCCCTCCCCCCTCTGCTACCTGTTCCGCGGCGCCGGGCTCCCTCTTCAGGATGGCCTCCGCCGCCTTGTTGTTCTTGTGCGTCATGGCGCAGGCGAACGGCGTCATGCCTTGGCGATCCCGGAGATTGAGCCGGATCTCCGGATGGGAAATGAGGAGCTGGATAATGACGTTGTGCTGGTTACTGATAGCAGCGTGGATGGGAGCTCTGCCCTCTGAATCCTGAAAACACACGAAGGCCACACATTCACAACTTTGATTTGCTTCCACACACACACAAAAAAAAAACTGACAGAATGAACTCACTTGTGCATTGACATTAGCTCCAAACTCTAAAAGGCACTGCACCACGTCCTCCAGGCCCCAGCTGCTCGCCAGGTGGAGGGGTGATTGTCCGTCTCGGGCTTCTTCATCTCCTTCCCCATTAGGTCCGGGTCGCCTCGGGCTGTTCACGTCACAGCCGCTAGAGACACACACACACACGACGAAGATGTACTAAACTCCAACTACAATACGTTTCCTGGCCTCAGACCTAAAAATGTCAACATACTTTTGATACTTCATTTATTTTTTGGGGGGATTGTTGTTTTTGTGAAATCTAGATTCAGAAGAAAAACAGCAGTAAGTTTGATCTGCACACAGGGAAAAGTATCAAACCTGCGAATGAGGAAGCAGGCAGAGACCTCGTTGTTCTCATCCACGGCTCTGTGCAGGAGGGTCTGCAGGCAGCCGGAGGGGCCCGGGCTCCAACATGTGGCATCGCAGCCGTGACGCACCTAGTGGGGCAAAAAGGGCGTCGTGTCAGAAAAAGGAAATGGTACAAAAATGTATTCCTTGGATCATTTTGTCTTCCCCAAAAATAGTGAAAAGTTAAGTCAGATGAAGCACAGATTGTAGACGGGGGATTTAAAAGGAAAAGTTGTTTGTGGTTGCATGTTGGCCAGTCATTCAGGCTCTCATTTAACACATCCTCTATGG
>NW_015112636.1:315188-328565 GCF_001443285.1 Poecilia latipinna
AAGATGTACTAAACTCCAACTACAATACGTTTCCTGGCCTCAGACCTAAAAATGTCAACATACTTTTGATACTTCATTTATTTTTTGGGGGGATTGTTGTTTTTGTGAAATCTAGATTCAGAAGAAAAACAGCAGTAAGTTTGATCTGCACACAGGGAAAAGTATCAAACCTGCGAATGAGGAAGCAGGCAGAGACCTCGTTGTTCTCATCCACGGCTCTGTGCAGGAGGGTCTGCAGGCAGCCGGAGGGGCCCGGGCTCCAACATGTGGCATCGCAGCCGTGACGCACCTAGTGGGGCAAAAAGGGCGTCGTGTCAGAAAAAGGAAATGGTACAAAAATGTATTCCTTGGATCATTTTGTCTTCCCCAAAAATAGTGAAAAGTTAAGTCAGATGAAGCACAGATTGTAGACGGGGGATTTAAAAGGAAAAGTTGTTTGTGGTTGCATGTTGGCCAGTCATTCAGGCTCTCATTTAACACATCCTCTATGGGATTCCCAGGGAGACTGCCGTTTACCACATGTGCCTCTATTAGCAACGAGCTCCCAGTGTTTGATACAGACTGTTTAAATGATCTGCTGAAGACGTGAAGTCTAATCATTCGGTCGCTTTATTTATTTTAAATAGTATATTTTCTCTCAGTGTGACTTCGCTCCAGCTCCTTAAAGAAACTTGCCACGAGACTAAAATTTCGAATCGATGCAAGAAACATTTGACTGTTGGCTTACTCTCCAACCTTTTGTTGAAAGCTCAGTGTTCTTTCTAAAAAGTATCAGAAAAATATATCAATATATTTCTAAGTTGTTCCCCCCCTCCCCCCCTCTTTAGAGTGAAACAATGGAAATGGTACAGGCTAGGTCCTTATTTAGTTTACTTATTTACAGTGTTAAAAGAAAAAAAAAAGAAAAGATCTGTACTTGGCACATTTATTAGCATTAACCACAAATAGTTTCTACTTTTGGTCATTTTACATCAAATTATAAATTATTAGCGATTAACTAGAATCAGTATGTCAAATTGCATCTAGTTTCTGTTCCAATTTTCAGCTTCAGTCTGATTGTTAATATTTACTCGTTTCATTATTAGCCACACTGGCTGTCAATTCCTTTGCTACTTAGCATGGCGGTGTTCAGTTCGTCATCCTATGACTTCAGACCAACCATTAGCAGCTTTATAACCTTCCATGAGTGGCTTACAAAGAAAACGAACAGCTAGCGATGGCTCATGCCATGTCATTGATCTCTGTAAATTCCCTTGAAGCAGTAAAGCTTTACTCTTTAAGATATGTCAATATGGTTGCTGAGGCACAACCAGCATCTGGGCTTTCATTGTACTTTTTTACCCCCCATTCACTCAATAAATATGAATAATTAATGTAACTAAAAAGAAATAATGAATGAAAAGGACAGGAAAAAAGTAAACGCAACACAGCAGCCTCGTATTCACATGAGGAGAATATTAGCTGTTCAACTCAAAAGCTTAGACGCGTTTCAAATACATAAAAAGTAACCAAAACATCAGCTTTGTTCTATGGAACATTGATTCAGATCGTCTTCCATCTTAAAATGTAAATAATGAAAGCTCAAGGCTTGAATAAACGCTTTTTGCTTTTCCTATGCCACATAAAGTGAAATCGGAATCAGCCGAAAATGCATCAAAGCAAAACTACAAAAACTTGAATCGCATCTCCACAAAACATGTAACAATAACCAGCAAATTATTGTACACTTTCTTTAGCACAACTTCTTGTTCAACTGAACCTACTGTCCACATACACAATTTCTTCCCCTCCCCCCCTCTTACCAGCGTGGACGCGATATCTTCCAGGCCGTTCTCGAGAGCCAGCCATAACGGAGGATCCCCCTTTTCATTCGTAACAGACATATCAGCTCCTCTTGTGCAAATGGCGTCCACCACTAGCGGCAGCTGGTTGCTGATGGCCAGCTGCAGCGCCGTTTGTCCCTCCTGCGTTCTGGAAGTAGAGGCGACGCAGCGTGAATCGCATGAACGCAAGCGCAACGTCTACCTGGACCCAAATCGCTCCTTCGTTGTATTTACTATCAATCGGTTTTAGTCTGAGTCAGTGAAGAAAAACCAGCTGCTGGAATGTTGGTAAGATTTATTGCTACCTCACGTTGATGTCTGCCTGATGTTCCAGAAGAAAGAGGGCGCTCTTGCTGTCCTGTCTTTGGATGGCCATGTGAAGCAGGGTTTGTCCGTCAGACATAGTGTCATTGATAGAAGCCCCGGAGCCCAGCAGCTGGGCCGCGATAGTGTGCATACCTGGCAGGAAGTGATAGAACTTGGTAAATAAAAAAACAACAACAAAAAAAAAAAAGAAAAGTTTAGATGATGCAGATGAAGACGTCCATTTGGTGAAGTGTACCTGTCCAGAGGGCCAAACCCAGGACTGTCTGGTCCATGGAGTCTTTGAGACTGAAGTCTGGAATGATCTGCAAGTTGTTGGTGGCGTGAAGTGCGTTGGCTGAGAGGCAAGACGGGAAGAGAAGCGGTCAAACATCAGGACGTTCAAAACATCAAGGAATCAGAAATAGTCAAGAAAGTTAAACACCATTTCTCACATTTTCCAAAGCTCCTGGTTTAGCTAAGTGATACATTTTCTGAACTATTAGTTGCACAAGACAAAAAAAAAATGTGTCAAAAAAAAAAAACAAAAAAAAAATTGCGACATACCATAAGCCAGTCTAGAAAGCTTTGCTTACCTTTTTGTTCCAGGATGACAGAAACGACATCTGGGTGGTTGTGAGCTATGGCCATGTGGAGCGGCGTCTGCAGAGCCACGCCGTTGGTCTCCTCAGGCAGGGGCTTCTGGGTCTGCAGGTTGGGGTTGGCGCCCTGCTGGAGCAGCTCGGCGGTCAGGCTGGCCAGGCCGCAGCGACATGCCGTATGAAGCGGGCTCTCGCCCTGCAGGCGGGAACGCATTCATAAGTTTGCCGTCATGTTACGATCCATTAGTAAGAGAAAACGCACACATTGGACGTCATCATAAAACGCGTACCCATTTATTCACGTGGTTGACTTTTGCCCCGTGAGTCGCCAGGAAAAGCGCCGCCGCCTCGTTGCCTGCCCGAGCTGCTCTCTGCATGAGGCAGTTTCCTGCAAGGAGGGGCAACACACGAGGTGAATTTGGAGATCGTTTCATCCTTTCACGGCGACAAAAGCGGCAGTCGGCAACATCGGCGAACAAAACGAAAAGCCCCAAACGGCACCTGCGGCGGCGTCCGGCGCGTCGGGATTGCTTCCTCTTTTGATGAGCTGAGCGGCAAAGCCGTTCTCGTCGAACGACGTCCCGTTCACGACCGGGGCGTCGTCCTCGAACGGATTCACAGAGAGGTCTGAGGACATGGTGATGTGCTGCAGAGCCAGCCACAGAGCTGTGCTGCCTTCGTGGTCCTTCAGCTCCAGGTCGAGTCTAAGCCAGAATTACACACGGCCCATTTGAACTCCGTCACATCTTGTCACAAATCCTAACATACTTTACAGAGATTTTAATTGGCAGCCCAAGCTGTGATCATTTTTTTTACCCCCCCTTTTTTTTGTACAATAGACACACAATTCCACACATGCGCTGCACTTCCACAATAAAAGGAAGACCACCAGATACCAGAACATGGGCTACTTAACAGAACAATGCGTCTCCATGCCGACAGCCTCAAAGCAGTGCTGCCTTCTCAAATTTACCGAGCTCATCTCGTAAATTTTGCTACATCTACGACGCGAAAAGCAACAGAATACTCAGAGAGGCATGGGATGTAAAATTGTTCCTAAGTTGCATTTTTATTCATGAGATCTTTTTTTTTTTTAAGCCAAAGAATTCAGTGGAAGGGTTGATTCTTTGTAAAACTGAGGGACAAACATTGGAGTGTAACAACAATGCACTCTTTTAAACGGCCTTTGACTCACACAAAAATGAACTATATACTACAAGAACTAAAATTTTAAAAGTGAGGGGCATTAAGTGCTTTTACCCCAATAATCCCAGATACACCCCTGCAAAATATGAATAGGTTCAAAGAGTATGAACGCTTTTTGCAGGAGACGGTTCTAATTAGCTCGTTACATCACACCAGAGACGTATGAAACAATCACAATGAGCCCTGCTGTGATTTCTGATCAGAGTGGTACTCACTGTTTGCACTGCAGCAGCTGATTGAACACGGCCTCGTTCCCCGACGCCACGGCTTCGTGCAGCGGAGTTCTGAAAACGCAACATGGGTAAAGAAGCGGCATCACACTTTGCACTGCAGTTAAACGTTTACAACGCAGTAAAGCGCCCCCGGAGCCGGCGTCATGTGACCCACCTGCCTTTGCTGTTCTGCATGTTGGGGTTAGCTCCGGCTTTGAGCAGAGCTTCCGCGATCCGGGCCATGCTGCCCATCACCTCGGCCGTGTGTTTCTTGGGGCTGAAGGAGCAGACCAGGTGGAGCGGGGTCTCCACCGCCCCCACTGTGGCTGCGTTCACCTGGGCCGAGTGGTGGATCAGGAAGATGGAAGCAAATTCGTCCCCTAGTGGGGGAAGAAATAAAAATTTCTGATTGAAAACTTTTTTTTTTTTTTCCCCCTCAGAAATTATTTTAAAGTCCAGTTTTACACCAGCGGCAGGATGATGTCGACTGACCTCTCTGGATGGCCTTGTGAAGGAGGCTCCAGCCGCTCTGATCCACCATGTCCACGTCGGCTTTGTTGTTGACCAGAGTCGTGGCGATCCCCTCCAGCTTCTTGGAGAGCGCCAGGTCCAGAGCGAGGTCCCCGTTGTTGTCCAGTTCATTCAGTTTCCCCGGCAACTGCAAAGCAGGTAGAAAACTCGTCAACTTCTCCGCGGCGGAACAAGACCTTTTATTACAGCTTTGCGGTACTCGATCGACGGAGACGCAGGGAGGACGGCGTCTACCTGCGAATCCATCTCTATGAGGTACAAAAACACCACGTCTTCCCGCTCGACTTTGATGGCTTTGTGGAGAGGGTACTCCGTTTTGGATTTGATCATCTTGTACAAAAGTTGGGCACTCATGGTACTGAAATCTTCCTTCCGCAGATCGTCCTGACGGAAAAGACGTGAAACGGTCACAACAACATAGACGATGAAGGGAACGGGGGGGAGAGGGGACAACAAAAAAAAAAAAAAAAACATAATAGATTATTCTGAACAGAATTGATTTTTTTTTATGTCTTCTCTTAGATTGAATCGGTTTCATTCTCTGAAGCGTAAAAATAGCTGAGGACAGTAAAACAAATCTGAGCTAAATGGGGAAAAAACCTCACAGAGAAACATAAAAGTCAAGACGTTAGAATAAGAAGTGCAAATGTTTGGTTTTTCTTTTAAGCAAAGTTATTGGTCAGAAAGGTCAGTAAATGGAGAGCAGGGAGCAGTGGCTGATTTCCAGACCTTTGAGGAGGTAGATGTGATCGGTAGACTGATCGCACAAAACAAGAGAAATCTGAGGCGATTTATTGGTGCACCTCTAACTAGAAGTCCGTTTCATTTCCTCGTTTTGACCAGAACGTCAACAATAAAGTCCTCACAATGGCTCCCTGCAGCTCAGAGAATAGGCTTTAAAACACCGTTGTTAGTTTACAAACTAAAATACATTAAAGATCTGTTGTTGTCGTATCGACCTTCCAGACCACTCGGGTCTTGTGGTTCTGGTTCTGCTCTGCATGCCCAGAACCAGACAGACTTCATTTAAGCCAAGAATAAAGAAAAAAAAATCCATTTGTTCAGAGCTGCTTTTGAACTACAGAAAAACTGAAACGCTAACAAAAAAAGTGAGTTTGAAGAGTTTAAAATCTGATCTGAAACAGACTACAGTACGTTGGTGCTTTCATGAGAATTTTGTTTGGTTTTTTTTGGTTTGTGGGAGACTGAAAGGAGGAAATGTAGCAAAAGGCTCCAAATGACAGTTGGATTTCCTCAAAGAAAAGCCACAGAAACTTGAAGCTACTCACCCAGTGGCTGGCTATGATCTCGCCACAGTAGTTCATCAGGGTGCTGGCGTTTAGCTCCTCGGCCGTTTGGTAGAAGCGGATGCAGTTCCTCACGTTTACGGATGACATCACGCCTTTTTCACACCTGTTCCGACAGACGGACAAAGTTTTCTACTTTACTGTGTAAACCACAAAAACAACGTCGCATAACATTTGGATTTTTATTTATTTTGTTGTTGATCTTTATGAATTTTACGTTTCCATTACCGGAAAGCTACAATCATCAAAATTACAAGACGATACTTCCAATGTTTCACTCTGTATGTAATGAATGTATTAATTCTGCTTTCTGAAACGAGAGGGGAGAAAAAAAAAAAAAGTAATAAATTGAGATGCGCCTGTGAATGGCAGGTGGCTCCTACCGCTCTCTGAGCAGGTGAAGCTGGAACCGGTTTGCCAGCTTCATCAGCTCAATCAGAAAAGCGTCATCCTCGGTGAGCTCCAGCTCGTCTGTGTACACCCAGCGCAGCATCGCCATGGCGACCTCAGCTTTGCAGTCTGAGAAGCATTGAAATGACAAACAGATTCAGGCGAAACCTTTGCTTAGAAAGTAAATACTGGCTTTGATTAGGGTGTGTTTATTGCCCTACATAATTATATGCTCACAGTAGGAATGGGAGATTATGACTTAAACGTAAAACATGAGATTTCTTTCGAATCGGATCTTAATCCAATTCTTTTTTTGCTTTCTTTTCTAAAAAAAAGAAATTATAAATGAAAGAAAAAAATCTGACTCATTTCAATAATGTTATTCATTAACAAAGAAGTGTTCTGACTGACAGACAGCTCTCCTTAGTGCGCAATAGCTCATAACGTAAAAAAAAAAAAAAAAGCCCCAAAACAAAAACAGTCATATCTGATAAGGGGCGGGGGATCATGACAGCTACTCCACCAACACAACCAGTGCTGCTCACCAGTAAGGTCCAGTTCAGCGGTGGATGCCAGGTTGGCCAGACTCCAGGCATCGCTGCGAGCGGCCAGCACAAACTTATGGGCACAGTATTGATTGCCCGCGACTTTCACTTTCAGATCACTGCAAAAACAAAAACAAAACAACAACAACAAATAAACCAGCATATTCCTCAAGCTGACCCAGACTTCTCCCGGTCATTGCAAGTGCAATCCTCACCTGTAGTGTTCCTGTTGGTAGAGGTTGGCCACAAATTCCAGCAGGCGGCTGATGAAGGTGTCTGCACTCGCAGGGCTGGGAGAGGCCTGGCTGGAAGTCTGCGCGGCGAGCACGGCGCAGCGCCTCTCGGTGTCGGCCAGCTTCTGCTGCATCTTCACGTACTCCTGCCTCAGCAAGGCCAGGTGCTTCTGCAGCTTCCCCACCTCCTCTGCGCGGGGCCCACGTGAACGCAGACAGATGGGGGGGGGGGGGGAACAAATCGATACACAGGGTCAAGGACGGAGGGTTACAAAGGTCCGCAGCAAACACGGGTTTAGAGCCAACTGTGTGAGGCAACCGGAACCCGAGAGTAAAGAGGAAGACCTGCGGACATCTAACGACTGTTTTAGGAATCGATTAATCGATTATCCGAGGAAGCAGAATAACTGTGTCAAATAACAGAGGCACGCTGCACTTTTTAGATTTCTTCTTCTTTTTATTTAATTAGTAAAAAAGTTTTGAAAATCATCCAAATAATTGTTTACCAATTTCTCCAGGTCTATTAAACAGAATGCCAAAAGAAAAAAAACAAACAACCTTTTAAATGTGGAAAGACTTTTCTCCCCAGAAGTCTTCAAATCAAATTCCCATTAGCGCAGCCACACCTTTGTCCTCCCTCAAGTGAATGTTACAAAAGCCAAGAGTCTGCCGAGTTCCTCTGAGGCCCATTTCCTTCCTTTAAGCCAGTAAAAGTTTTAGTGAAGCAAGACTGCTGAGGCAGCAGGTTACTGTGCAGTCCATCATAAACGGTCACTGGCAGAGCCACTGGTCATGAGGAAGGGGGGTGGGGGGAAAGCACCCGATTGGTGGCACACGACAAGGCAAACACAGCTTTGGACTCATCTGGCAGTGGACGATGGCAAAGCATACAGAAAACATGACATGGACCATAATAAAAGCGCGCAAATTTAATTAACCAAATCAAGGGTTTGCCATTCTTTGTCAATGCGATACCGCTAGGAATCCTTTAAAAGCCGAGCAGCTTTAACAGAAGCGACAAAGCTGGTGTGTTTGTAAGCAGATTTCCCCTTAAACTCCAGGCTTAAAATAGGAGGTGCCCTCGGACCTGGGACCTGAACCCAGGGGGAGCTGATCAGGCGTGACTCTCGTCTTTCTGTTCTGGCAGGTTCTGTTCTGTTTAACCCGTACTGAGCTGTAAAAGCGCAGGGCAAACAGCTAGCGAAGCGGCAAAGGCTACTAAATCAAACTAGACTGGCAGTTTGCTACGAAGCATGACGTTGGCATTTAATCAGTAGTTAATAGCAACATTACACGCTCGTTTGACGTATTAACAGTCGCTCTGTAACGGTCAGCTTGTTGGTATTGGTACTCATTTCCTACTCGTCTGCGTCTACCGCAGCGGCAATTCATTTTGGCCACTTCGTCCAACTCGTACAACAAAAATTCGGCTAGCAGCAACACCAACGGACGCTAACGACAGATTCTGCTCACTTGCATGATGAGTGTGACAAGAACAGTATCGCGGTACTTCATGAAAAACAGCCCCTGACAATGTATGGCCTATTAAACTGTCAAGGTGTTGAGTAACACGATTTGAAAGGAATATCAATGAAAAATACAATAAAGGGCGTGTATTAAATAGTTAAGAGGGGGAGAAAAAATCTCTCACCTTCCGCCATGTTGCTCTGCGTTAGCTCCGCGGACTGATGGTGTCTATCGCGATATGATGAAGCGGCTCACAGTGGGCGGTGGTGGTGCGTTTAAGTGCTTCACAAAAGCTCGTTAGCAGATGGAAAGGTGGTCACATGATACTTTTAGGAACATGTACATCGGTCAACATAGTGAAATAGTTCAAAATAAATCACCTTTCCAACTCTAGACTGTTTCGGGCCACAAGCAGAATTAGATTTGAGGCTCACTCACCCACAACAGCACCAATAATACAGTTTTAAAATGGCAGAAGCTTGATTGTTATGCATTTAATGTCGGCAGATCTGTACTTGCAAGCCGTCACTTAAATTTACTGCATCACACATGTAAATCACTTCACATTCTTTAAAAATGAAATAGACAATTGTGCTCATAAGCATGGCTTAGTTGGCTTTTGCCTTGGGCTTGCTAACTATAAAACAAAAACAATATTTATTTATGATACGGTGGGCTCCACTAAACATATAAAGGCAGAAGTAATGTACTGTCTTGAAGACAAAATAACGTTGCTAAATACAGTGAATTTTTATAGATATGGATTAAAAAATTTCAAAATAAGTTCCAGATGTTTTTCAGATAAATGCAGCTGTAGGGCAGTGGGGCAGCTTGTCAGTTGAAATAATGGGATACTTTAAAATCCTTTAAGGTTATTCACTGTATGGTGACAGTCTGGGAATGATTGCACATTAAAACCATCTGGGATATTATTGGGATGCATGAGGTAAAATGAAGGACAGGTGTCAAACCCATGCAGGAGAGGGACACTGAAATTTTAACCACTTTCTTCATTCCATTCAGCCAGAGCAGGTTTGATGACGATGAAGGCATTTGTCTACTAAGCAAAGCACATCAAAACTTTTTTTTTTTCTGAAAGAAAGTTTCTGAAACCCCTTCACTCCTATGTCACCAACTGATATGGGAGGGTGGGGAAAATTATTGATGCAGAATGTTGGTTTTCATTGGCAAAAGGTGCAAGATATAGAAATCATGATCCTCTGGCTTTCATGACTCCAGGATTTGTTCTACTGCTTGATCTGGAAAGATTTCAACAATTCCAATATGAATTCTTCTTGGGTGAAAAAATATCCATGAACACAAGCGATTACTCAATGTTCCCAATTCCCAACGGCAATTACCTTTTTGTGTGAGTGCAAGCTAATTCGATGAGATTGAATTTTGTTCTTCAGTCCAATTGTGTTCAGACACAAAATTAATCTAACCTGTAAAGAGTCCTAGGATTTCCCTCCTCTGGAACCCTAATGATTAGACCATGTGTACTGTTCCAACTAATATGAAAGATTATGGACTCAATTTCAAAAAGACGCAAAAAGCTGACGTATAGCAGTGGCAGCAGTATGCTGAGGGGGTTACTTTTCTTTGTCAAGGTGGAAGAAAACTAGGAATCATTCCAAGTACACATTAGCTGTGCAAAACCTTCAAATGTTTGCTGGGTAGCTAAAACTGAATTTGCTTTTTAGCATAACGACGACGTCAAACGTGGATGAGAAATGAAATCTAGACAGACTGAATTATTTTAGTAAAGAAAACATTTCCCCTATGAAGTATTTATGATATATACAACATAAAGGTGGTAAAACTTAATTTATCAGTGTGTCATTTTAACACTACAAAAAAACAAAAAACTAGCATTTGAGAGTTTTGCACACCTTTTATATCTATTGTACATCAAACTAAAGCTGTGCTTGTACCGGGAGTTAACCACAGTGACGGTAGCATCATGTTAGCTTCATTAGAATAAAAGTCAATTTCTAATCAATAATCTCAGACCTCAGCTTGGACATTTAAAAGTTGGATTTAAGTAATCCAGCATAGTGACGAAAGAACACCTGAACCTGCTTGTTAAAGACTTGTTTGTCTCTCCGAATAAAATCCAACAAATAAAACAAATGTAGCTAAAATCTAATTTTGGTAAAAGAAAAAGTAAGTAAATAAATGTGGACCACATAGACCACAAGATATTCGTGCCCCCAGACATTCAATAACTTAAGGAAATACCATGAATGTTATGACCTCGAGAGCAAGTTGGGTTCAGAAATCAATTTTCATTCAGTTCAGACGCAACAGATCTTAAACTGCAATCCGTCTTGAGAGGTAGATTTTTAAAAAATATAATTTTTTTTCTACACAGTAAAATTATCATTACCAGTCAAAAAAGGATATTTTGCTCCATCTGAACCACGGGAGGCGTAAATCAGGAAAAAAAGCCGAACTGCCGGGACTTATTGAAAAAAAAAAAAAAGGTCATGTTTTAGAAGAACTCACTACAGGTGACAGATTTCATAAGAAGAAAAATATACATCAGAATTTCGTTTTGTACATTGAGCAAAACTGCACTAGATCAGAGAGGGTAGAATTATCAGAAATGTGTGAATAAGGGCAAAGGGCGCCGAAACAAAACGGGCAGGCGTACTTTGTTCGTCAACACTCAGACATTTTCAAACCAAAAAAAAAAAATCCAAAAGGCATGCAACAGCTCCTACAATGAACACAGAAAAAGGAACAAATCGCTGCTAAAATAAAAAATTAAAAAAACCCTGAAGAATAGGACCTCAAATTCCATCAGCAGATAAAAATTTACTAGTACAATTTATACCAGGAGGGTTATTGCTACAGAAAATTGTCACAAACACCCCAATTATAGAATCCCAATGTAATGGCTATTATATAAACCCATATTATAGGCAGGACATGACAACTGCTTTAATGTTATTCCAACACTTTGAACCCTTGTGGAGGTAAAGGGGGGAGGGGTGGTGGCCAAGCATTTTATTATTAGGAGGCACTTTTGAAAAACAAAAACAAAAACAAACAAAAAAAACAGCATGCACAACAAAATAACACTGATGTTTCTTTGTGCCAAATTAAAATATGGTAAGACTTCAGAGGCAAAAAAAAAAAAAAAAAAGACAGCATAATCCAGGTTTACATGTGATGAGGTGAGATCTGGGATGACTGTAAAATCCATTCCAATGTGTTCAGGCGGTAATCCTCAGGCATGTTCCTCGTGCGTCCCTCAAAAACAGCCCCTTCACAGACGACGTTCCTCTGACAATGATTTGTTCCGTTTAAGACCTCCTGTGGAAAGCAGCCTAACGACGTCTAACGCATGCTGGAGTCGAGAGAAGAAGAAGAAGAAAAAAAAAAAGACAAAAATAAATCTGTCCGAACCAGCACTAAATATTTGGTCTAAAAGGTCTTGATGGATGAAGAGGGAGCGTATATATTATCCGGTTGAGTCTGTGCTATGTACATGTCTTTACAATATCATCCTGAATGTTGAAGCAGTTCAGAAACTTGAAAAATGTTTTAACATCTTCTGGGTGCATGTTTTCTTTTATTTTTTTTATTTTATTTTATTTTTTTCATTATTTTTTTTTTTTTGTATGTTGGCACTTGCTTGGCGGGTTGTTGTTTGTTTTTTTTTCTGTCAGCCTCGGTAGTCACTTTAATGTTATATTGCAGCCTACAGTTGCCAGTCTGTTCCAGCCAAAAATGAAGGAGGACAAGCCTGGCGACAGGGTGGAAGAGTGCAGGAAACAGTGCCATCTTGAATTTCAAATTTGGAGACCTGCGGAAACGGGAGGGGAAAGATTAGACCATCATTTTTAGCGGGCATCACACTTCAAAATGCCTGCAACGGCATTAACGTCTCTGGAAATGTTGCAACATTTTGTGTGACAAATTAATGCTAAAATTTTATTACAGGAAAAAAAAAACTTCACATATTTTAATACATGTCCCATTATTTTTAACAAATTTAGGGGCAGCATCCTTCCAAGGGTCCTTCATCGACTAGAGACTAGAAGTGAGCGGCTGTGAAGTGGGACGGTCCAACCTTTGGATTTATTCCCGCCTTTACGTCAGGTTATGTTCTGTCACCTAGCAACCCGAACGGCGCTAAAACACTGGCGAGTAAAAACGAAGATCAAAATATTGGCTTTCTCTCCTCCAATTATTATTAGCTAAGAAGAATAATAATAATAATAAGTGAGCCTTTTTTTAGTTCCTGTATTTTCTGGACTATAAGTTGCACTGGAGTATGAGAATCAGTCAAAAAATGAAGAGGGAAAAACAAACATTTACTGAGTTGTGCTTAAACCATTCAGTGAGAGAGGGACCTTGTTGCAGTACCAAACTACAAAAAGTTCAAACTATAGTCCATTCACTACGGTAATGAAAATAGTTTAAATTAACTGATCTCTTCACAAAAATGTATTAAAAAAAAAAAAAAAAACATGTCTATGCAAACGATGAAAGCCATAACACTTTAAGCTTCTCATTTTTGTAATGATCCATTTTGAAATGTACTTCAAAAATGTATTTCAGTCTAGGTATGCCTCCTGCTTTGCATGCAATCATTAAGAAAAATGTATACACACCCTTCACTTACCTTATGAAAGACTTCCCAAATTAATAGAATCCAACTGTTTGTTTTTATTCATTATTTATGGATGACCTAATAGTCCCCCCCCCCCCCGGCCCCCTTTTTGTTTTTTTTGTTTTTTTTTTTTT
>NW_015112636.1:331628-346961 GCF_001443285.1 Poecilia latipinna
AAAAAAAAAAACCAACTTTTTGTTTTTTTTCAATTTTATTGAGGAAACTAAAACTCCCCCCCCCCCCTTTTTTTTTTTTGTCTGTAGGTTAAAATGGACATTATTTTTAATTTGACAAATATGACAATGAAGCATTTTTGCAGACTGGTGATCTTTAACAAAGCAACAATTAGCAACCGCTGTACTCAGAGGAGCATTTTACCAGCTTAAAACTTAACCAAGGCCTTCCTGTGGAAATCAGGTTTCCTTCTTCATTTATCTATCCTGGTGAACAAAACATTTCTTAATTAGCCCCAAAAATATGAAGATTAATTAAACTGATCCTAAGGTGAGGAGAAAAAAAAGCTAAAGGTTGCCTGTTTTGCCTAAATCTATAACAGATAAACTGGAGACATATGTCTGTATGGTGTAACCTGCCTCTTATCCACTGACTGCTAGGATTGGCTCCAGCAGTAACAACATTAAGCTGCTACAGAAAATAGATGAAGGAAAAAAAATATGGAAAATATTGATTGCTCTCTCTTTCAAAACAAACAAAACCAGTTTCAAAGCAGTAAAATGAGCAGCATGTTACAACACAAAAAGAACAGAAAGGATCAGTTTAGCAATTTATAATTCACACTAAAACAACAAATAACAGGAATGTAGGAATAACAACTAACAATACAGGAAAGTCGGATCCAACTGACGCTTCTCGGCTGCTGAGAACATCCGACTCAGCAACTCACCAAAATAAACAGGAAAGCTACTTCTAGGCTCTGAGGAGGATTTACTGCGGCACTCGCGACATCAAGCCATATTTATCTAATATTAAACCAGCTGCAGTCATTTCATCAGACACATACTGCGTGCTATAGGGCAATTTATAATCTGATAATGGCGGACAGAGTTGGTAAAGTCCAAGATCGTAAAGAGCGAAAGGTAAATCTCCTTACCCTGAAAACAGAAAAGAAGCTAGATCCTTGATAAATATCACTCAAACGCCGTCTCTTGGCTTTTTCGTACACAACGGGCGACTTTCCTTTTGAATGCTCCATGTCTGTCTTCCCTCCACTCTTTCTGCAGGAGACCAAACAAAAACAATTTAGAAGCTTCCTAGAAGATATTACATAAGCTGTTTTTATGACGTTTTATCTTTTTGCTGTTAATCATTTTGAATTTGTCACATTTGACATTTACGATCAACAAATCATGTTATTTCGAAGAAAAACCCACTTTCTTAAGGAGCCAAACTTACCGCAGCATCCACGTTGGCTGGCGAGTCCCCGTTTGGGTCTGCCAGCATGGAGATAACGCTAATCATGATGGTTTCTACAGTGTGGATGGGCAGCCAGCGCTCCTCTGGTTTCTCGTAGCCGTACTTGTCCTCGCCCGGCTCGTGCAAAATAGAAATGCATACGTCTCCGTTCTTGTCAACTGAAATAAGAAAGAGAGAAAAAAAAACAAATTAGCTTCCATTTCCTTCTTCGTCACAGAGTTTTTATAAACCAGGTTATTCGGCCTCCTGTGAACATGCTTGGGGAAACATTTGAGCCGTGCAGCTCCAGTGTAAAGAATTTTACCGTGCAGAGTGGAAGAAAGAAACGCCTTCGAAACTACAGTTTATTTTAGTTCAAATTGTGTTAAAAAAAAAAAAAAAAGCATTTAGAGTTAATGAGCAACTCAAATAGTATTTCCTTGAAGACGGCCGGTTCAAACCGTTTTCTCATCGCTCCTGTTTTGCTCCCACTTTTCATGTCGACACATAACATGAATCCGGCTGAAGCTTTTAGTCGAGTCTGGTGAGTGAGTTTCACAATGGCCGCCTATCAGATAGACTACGGTGTGTCTGCCAGCAGGAAACAACTAATCAGTCTGCAGTAGAGACTCCATGGCCTCCATGACGCTTTTCCTCAGCATGTGTGGTCCATTTGCTTCCTTCTTGTTGCGAGTACTGCTGCCAAGCTGACTGAGACGCTTTCTTTTGCGTCGCCTCAACTGGGATCACATGTGAACAATTACATACTCAAGTTTTTAATCGGCAGTTATTGGGATCCATTTTCCTGCACGCTTTAGGGGAGTTCCTGCTCCAAGAAAGAAAAAAAAAAACAACTAAATATTTAACCTAAAGAGTATCGTAAATATCTGGATCAGACATAAAGTCAGAAAACTGATTGGAAGCATCTAAATTATTAGACTGGGACGCACTGATGCACCGATTACAGTCAGATGCAGCAGGAAATTAGCCGATAACAAAAATACATTTATTATTATTCGCCTCAAATAATATCTATCTGATCAGAATCTTGTCTTTGTCTGATTATTGAACCTCTGGAAAAACTCAGTTGAACATTCCTGGGTTTATTCAGATTATACACCATTTCTGTATAATCTTGTCCTTACTGTACAGTATATTTTCCTTAATTTTGTTTATATATATATATATTTTTTTTTTCCCCCAATACTTTTTCATGGGGGCAAAAGAAAGAGCAAACCTGTGCTATAACGAATAAATACTGCCATTTTATGCCATGCTAGCTTTGCTAACAGCGCTAATCGCTAAAATACAACGCTCATGACAGTTTAGTCAGTTTTTTTTTGTTTTATTTCGCTATAAAAATAGTCACATTTTAGAGAGACTGCTTTCTCATACGCTTAGAAATAAAATCATCTCTGCTCCTAATATTAAAAAAAAAAATAAAAAAAATCTTATTTTATAGGTTTTAAAGAGAAATCTGAACGAGCAGAGGCATGTCTGCACAGAATGTATTAAACTTTAATACTACTAAAGACGCAGATGCAAGAAGCAAATGAGAAAAAAGCTAATCTGCATGTTGTATAACGATTTGCATATGAACAAAATATTAATGACCGAAGCACCAGACACATTTCTAAGACACTTCAACTCTATTAGTATCCGTCTGGTGTCGTACAACGTCACCCACCGTTAGGATGCCAAATATCTGTGATAAATTTCATTTTAGGAGGCCTGAGGGGGTAGTCCTTGGGAAATGTCAGATGAGCTTTAAACACACCGCCTTCACTGTGGACACAAGGCAAACAGGATCAATATATTGGGATAAACACTCAGCCAGCTTTAAAACAGATCAATAGACGGCTACTGAGGGTTATTCGCGTGAAAACGAACGCTGTGACTTACTAGAGTGTGTCTGGAGGCCCGATGATGAGGACTTCCCATCTGTACAGATCATTGTCCTCGATGAGGCCTGCTGAGAATCCCTCCACTGGGTTTTTGTTCAGCTCTAGGTAACAAACAAAACAAGGATCAAATGTTATGGCTTCAGATGACAGAAAGCCCCAGAACGATTTCTGACTGCTGCCGAGGCCGGCTGGCCGTCTGTGGGCCTTATGGGGGGGGATTTCTGGTGAAAACATGCAGCGCACACTTATCAGTTAAAGGATCATCCCGCAAGTCTGTCCTGCCTTAAAACTCCTCCACCTCAACATCAGAAGTATTACTACAGAAGGATCATAAATGTTACACTTGAAAAGCTTCGTCATTTCAACATATATGCTCTTTAAAAAAAACACACAAAAAAAAAAATAATAAAAGCATCATCAAATCGAGAATCTAAATTTGAAGAGGCTGTTAGTTTTGGGAGGTGTCCACTTTTAACACATTTCATTGAAAAGTCGTACAGCACAAATGAATGACGGGTTGGGGCGGGGGGGGAGCTATCTTTAATACAAAGGTAAATGATTTAATGAAATTTAGCTACAGCTGGACAATGCTAAATGACTGAGTGGAATATTTGGTAGGATGTCATTTTTCAGCTTCAGTAAATGCCTATGACATATTTGGCCTACTTAGTGGACTTTTTCTGCCCTTTACGCCGACAGCGGAGGGATGTTTTTAGTGGCCAACATGCTAAAGCTCACGCAGAGTGGTGGGGCCAGAAAAAGAAAAAAAAAAAGTCAGTTTATCATGATCAATCTTGCAATAAATGTAGCAACAGTATCACAATTGCATGTTTTTCTGATACTCTGAAGCCCCGGATTTACCAAATCATAGGCAAAAGCGCTAAAAAAAAAAAAAAAAAAAAAAAAAAAAAAGCGAAACTTTTCAGCAGTGGTATTTGCTTTCAGATGAGCTCAGGCAGAAGATCATTATCTAATGAAAGGAGGTTTTTTTTCTAGAACGGCAAAACGAGTTCCCCTGAGCCACAGCTGCGCTGCTCACAGCTTAAAACATTAAGCTTGTTGGTCATTTCTATTGGCTGGCAGGTGTGAGCACCACATGACAACAGTCATCTTGGTTTCAGCGATACTCATCAACAGCCGTACGCTGTTGATGACATACATATGAAACAGACCTGTTTACTAAAACGAGCATGTCATAAGCCCCCCGCCCCTCCGCTCTCCGAAGGATCCAGTTAAAAAAAAAAAGGGTAAAAGTTAACAAATTCAGACAGCAAATATTTTCCAAATAAAAAAAGAGCACATTTTGTGCTCCGAGTTACCACAACAAGTCCTAAGCAACAACTAGTAAAAAAGAAAAAGGAAAAAGAAACATTAACCTCAAAGCCTGAGCCTAAACTAAAATGAAGTGGGTTGAACTTGGCTGCTTTTTGAAGGGTGCTATTATTAGAGGGGCTAAATTTAATTCACAGCAGACTCTGGTAAAATAAAGTGTTTGTAACTCTGACGTGAGCTTGCGTTCAGTATTTCAGTAAAGGGCAATTTCATTGTTTTTAATCTCGATTGCATTTGACCAGTTTTAGTTCAAAGTCTGTACTGAATTATAAAGCGATTAGATGATTAGAACAATGTTTGTGATTTGGAGGAATGTGCATTAGTAGAAGGGGGAGGGAAGACAATTTAAAGCTTTTTGGGAGATTAAAAGATTTAGACTGTTAAACTCTGAAACAAATTACTACACATTAAGGATAGATGCCTGAAAGTTTGGTTTCACAAATATATATATATATATATATATATAAAAAATAATAAATCGCTAAAAAAAAAGAACAATTTTCAGCTAAATAGCATAAGAGGGCTGGAAAAAAAAACAGAAACGTTAGGGCTAATGTGTTGCAGAAGGTCGGTGCAGATATTGCTTTATAGAAACATTCTGGAGAACCAGAATTTCCTAAATAGTTTTGGTTTATTTATCCACTTTAAGAATTATTCAGAATCCCTGCGGAGCAGCTAAAACGCTACACGTTGAGGATTTCAGCAGAATAGACGAGTAGATGGCGTCTTCAAGCAACTGCATGTCAAACATAACTGATCTGATGTGTTGCAAAGCAAAAACAGCTGTTCAGATGAACGTTGCTAAAAATAGCCGTCTGAATGGGTTTGGCACTCATAGTACATTTTTCAAAGCATCTGAAACTTAATAGTAAGGTAACTGGTTTGAAAATAAAATAATAATAATAATTTGCATCTTTGTTTTAGACTTAATTTATAAGGTTCAGCTTCGAAAACAAAGCAAAAGGTCATTGTTTGTTTTCTGTAGTGCTTAATATGTATTCAGCGACTGAAAATGGCAGGCCAGCAGAAGAAATGCTTATTATTTTTGTCATAAATGTTCCATTTTACAATCTAAATTGAGGAATGAATTACCAAAAAAAATTATATTTGTAAATTATGTAGATATCCATGTTTTTTTTAAAAGATTTTGTTTGTTTTTTGGAAAGAGTGGTTTTATTCTTTATTGAACAATTTTCGCATTTGATAGTGCAGAGATTGAAGTGAAAAAAAGTAAGCTACATTAAAGCTAATGGCCTGACAATTTAACTACATCAACAATTACAGCCCTTGCACATGTCTGTTCTACCAGCTGAGCCACTGGGCGCCCACTGTCCTGATTCTTAATCTAAATACACCATCTTGCTTTCATCTAAAATTTTGTCTGATGCTCTTTCAACTGTTCGCAAATGGGTTTTCGTTTTGCACAGAGAAAACAGCATCAGATCCCAACCCATCCAAAGACATTTGGTTTTGAAACGGAATAAAGAAACAAGTAAACATATTAAAGAATTTGACAAAAGGTTTAAACCTGACAAATAATGCAATAAAATATTAAAGAGAAGTCTATTTTTACTTAATGATTTGTTTTAGGCTCAACTCTTCTTAATGAGCCTTTCAGAATCAAAATACGAAATCATGTTTTAAAAAAAAATGCTTGCAATAATACCTCTTTAAAAGCAGTGTGCTGTCCCTTTCCTGTGCTTCCAAATCGAATACAAACTTCAGCCTCGTAAATTTAGCTTCTGTGATATTAGCATCAGCTTGTTAGCTTGGCGTCTTGCAGCTAACAACGGCTACAGCAGCTAACGTTAGCCTAGCCTAACGATACTAGTGAGGTGGCTAAATATGGTAACAATTCAAAGTGGTTAGGGAAGAAAATAGGTCCAACAAATGACATATTAATGTACTTTGTGCTATAACATATTACACCGCAGCATGTTAAGAAGATAACCGGCAAACGTCATGACTGAAAAAGCTAATCGCCACTTGATATTTCGGTTAAAATTCATGTAAACACATCGGCACGTTAGCTTTTAGCTCCCCTGACAGCTGGAAGTCGTCGGGACTGGGTGACAGCGGCGTTCAGCTGCGAACAGTTCGCAACACCGAAAAACAAATTCAAATGTTTCTCCAAACACACTGACTTTTATTTATTTATTTTTCACCTGAAATATGTCGGTCGACACCCTCCCCTTTAATCCCTGCACAGTTTTTATGTCATTGTATATCAACGTTTATGTAAAAAGGTTGAAGAAAAACAATTTGCGCCAGCACAACATCACAGCTACGTACCACAGTACCGCTGTTAGCCAGGTACCCAGCACTTCCCAACAAGGTTTAATTACCTGCGAGCTGTCTCCTGAGTAACAGCGCTGACTGAGGCTCTGTCATAGTTTAGCGGTTATGATGCAGCTCTGTTCAAGAGGGGCAGTTCGAGGTAACAGCGTTGTTTTAACGTTAACTAAACAGAACCCGTCTCTCTTATTTTCCGATTAGCATTCTCCTCGTTCTTCTTCGCCGCCTTCTGTTGCCACCTTCGATGTTTCTTCTTCGTTGGAATCCTCGGAGCAGCCCAAGCTGTGAGTGATTCTCTACTGCCATCTTCTGAACCGTTTTCACTCTCCGGCCTCAAAGTTTTTAAACGGTAAGTATATTAGGCAACAAACAATGTCACAGAAAATATTACACGCACGTGTACTTATTAACATTGACGCAGTGCGTAGTAAGGAGACTCACTGTATGAATGTCTTTAAACATTATTAAGAGGTAAGTGGGATCTACTGTGTTGTAGTTTGCTGGGGCAGCACGATGATTAAAAGATGCTATCAGGATGAAGACGCTCCTTCACAAGGCAGAAACCACAATTGTTCAGAATCTAAATGAATCTTTATTGTATATAAAGCTAAGATGGACTATGAAGTAACATTGCTTTTGCCTTTAACTTTTCTACATTTTGCCATATCACAGCCACAGACCTCACTGTCTTTCTTTGGGACTTTATGCGACAGCCCAACAGCAAACAGTGTATATTTCACAGGTGGGAGGTAAATAATATATATATTAAAACACTTTTTTTTTTTTTTTTTTTAAAAAATTAAACCTGAAAACTGTGTTTTGTTCATCCCCCTCAGAGTCAATATTTTATAGAAACACATTTGGCTCTAATTATAGATTTAATTCCTTTGGGAAAATTGATATTCCCCCATTCTTTTTCTTTTTTCTTTTTTTTTTTTTTTTTGCGTTTTAGCTCAAAATTTGGATGCATAGTATCTGAATACTTACAACTATTTGATATGGACCCCCAGATAAATTTAGCTCTGAACACGGCCTTTATCTTTTCTTGCCTGCATTGGGGGATTTTTAAGGATTACAGTGCATCTTGTTCCATTCATCTCTTCATAAACAACGATCAGCTTCTTTGTTCTGAAATAGAATCCCCATAGCATGATGCTGCCACCACAATGTTTTTTTTTTTTTTGACTAGGTAGATTATGCGATTAGAGTGCTGCATGGTGGTTTTCTGCCCCACAAAGTGTTTTTATGCAGATAAAATGCAAAATGTTGGTCTCATTTGAACACAACAAACTTCTCTGACCTGTTGGCTGTCTCCTTTGCATTGTTTCTACATGCTACTAGCATGGAGTCTTGTTACTTTCTTTTTTGCTACTCTTCTATTTTTTTAATCCATGTAAGTAATTTTGCTATCATTTAAAATTTGCTTTAATTCTCTTTCAGATGTTAGCTGATCAGTTTTGTTTTGTACAGGATCACCTAAAATCCAACAGTGGTGAGATTAATAAAGAAAAAAAAACATTACTATAGGGGTTTATAATGTCCCATTAAAGAGACACATAAATATAAACACCTGATCTCTAAGTATGGATTCAGCCTCCCTGCTGAGGAAACACGTTTTGGTTCCTTGCATTCACATTAATCACATTGACACAGCAGTAAACTGAGAACTTTGAATTTTGGCTGATGTGTTTCCACAACAAGTTTTTGAAGTAACGATTAGAAGTAGAAACCAGGTAAAGTTGAGCTGCCGCAGCCGTCAAGCTGATAGCCCGGCTCTAGATGTTTGTGCTAAACCCCAGACACAAAGACTTTACAGTAATATAGCAACTGGTTGTCCTTTGTGTCATTAGACCGCTGCTGACAGAGAAGCATAACAGTGGGAGTATCGTGGGTTTGCTCGATTGTGCCATTGCAACTTAAAATCAGTGACATCAAGTTGTGACACACATGAGGAAATTCTGAAAGGCAATTTCTTCATCTCTTCATGTTCTATGTTTAACTTTGAGCGTGTCATGAGGATGGTAAATCAGACACAGTGATCAGTCTAAATCAGGGATGTCAAACTCATTTTCGTTTTGGGCCAAATTCAGATCACGAATGCTCTTAAAGGGCCTGTTTTGCCAGAATGTATCGATTAAGCCTGTTCACAAGCGGCTTTTTGTGTTTGTGGTACTAATTTGGAAATGTTTGCGCTTATTTATGACGGTAAATGTGACTTTTTTATTTCTCTCTGTATAGATCATGGACTGTAATCTGACATCAATTGAAACTGAGGCAGCTGTTTAGTACAACTTGTAAAGTTTTTGACAATTTTTGAGAAAATCTTTAAATAAACTCCCAGTTTTTGGGGCAATTTGTTGACTTTGTGTGAATTTCCACGATAATTCTCAAGAAACTGGAGGGACTGATTGATGCAATTTGGCAGTAAACGGATAAAAACTGCTTTGATTTGATTGATAGCATAATATTTAAGCACACTTAGTGTTTAGTCTAGAATCCAGCGGGCCACATAAAAAGCTACGGCGGGCCGGATTTTACCCACGGACCTTGAGTTTGACACCTGTGATCTTAAGGGTTCATGAACTTTGTAGCTGTTTTTGCTTGAATCCTGAAGTTCTGAAACAATGAGGTTCTGGAACCAGAGCGATTTATTTAATTTACACTAACCTTTTTGTAAATTGGTCAAATCCTTAATAAACAGCTCAAATAGTTGATGTTACGCTGTTTAGTTGGTTGAATAGGTTGCTGTTCTCAGCCTATTTTTTGTTGTTATTTTTAGTCGGTTTGCGTACGTGTCACTTATATTTTTGTGGTAAATCGAGATACGATGATCAGATTGGTCTGAAAAACTACAGTTTTGCAGCTGAAACCACCAAAAAAAAAAAAAAAGCTCTTCTCATCTGCACAAGGTAATGCTCATTATAAACACTGGGTGGCGTTAGGGGACACCACAAACAGACGACCTCTTGATTGACCTCTCAACAGCAGTAAAAAGAGAAGACGCAATCACAATATTGATTACTGAGAGATTGCCAAAATACATTTGACAAACCGATCAGGTGGTGTACTCTTTATTTTATTTTATTTTATTTTTTTACACCTGCTTCTCAACTGCTCTGCTCTGAAACCAAAGGTGAAAAAAAATATATAAAAAATGATGTCAGATCACATTGACAGAAACTCTCCTGGGCAGGAAGTTGTCGCCAGGTCGCAACGTCTCGTTCCGACAGACGGTGGCTGCAGTTGCAGCTGTGGCGTTTGGAGGTGTTCAGACTTGTGGTTCTGCTGTTTTCTGACCGATTGCGTTAATGACGTAACCAGTGAAACTAGAGAAACACTCACGCTTTCATGCCACGTTTTGGGGACTTATGATGTCTTTTCAGTAAGGGTCAGACAGAAGGATTTGCATACGTTTGAGGACTTGACACAGAAGCGTCATCGGGTTAACAATTAACCAGTGGATGCAGCAAAGTGACAAGAATTCAATAGGAAAATAAAAACCACACATTCTTAAAGCCGGTCAACAAATTGGATAGAAGCCTTCAAAAATGGAAATAGAGCAGCTTTTGTTTGGGGGATTTCCCCTCTTTATGATTTACATTTCTTGCATTATTAAATCAGCCCTACGGTAATGAGCAGCTATTTTCCCGACAGCAAAGGCTAAAAAGGTACAACTGACCCACTTCTCTTCTGACGCTACAGGAACACGCAGAAGGATTCAACTCCGCTGATTAAAGTCTGAACACGCTCATTTAGTTCCTGAAAATGTTTGCTACTTTCAATCTGCTGAGGGCCTCCCGCCTGTCGTTCACTTACTCAACCTCTAAAAAGCTCTACCCAATGAACCTGACATGTTTTTTTTTTTTTTTAGTTTTTTTTTTTACAAATGTTGAAAAAAAAAAAAGAAAATGAAAAAAAAAGCTGGATAAAAATACCAAACATCACATTTAGCAACGTTGTGTCAACCCAAATGTGGAGGCATATGACCAGCCCTGAGTGGGCAGGGCCCTCTGCACTAACTTAATATATCTCGAGTGAGATAACCGTTTAGCTTCCTCAATACTCAGAGAGCCACGGAGGAGTGTGCGCGCCGTTCTCTGGCATCCAATCTTCAAGTATGAATTGAGAAGGAAATAGCTTAAAAGCAACTTCTCTGTTGAGGGAGCCTTCTGCAACTAGGTGAGCTTGTTTTCTACTTCTTCAAACAGTTTTAGCGGCTTAAGGTTTTCGCCTACAGCTGCGCCGGCATCAGTTGTTGTGGGGTTGATTAAAAGAAGCCAGGACTTTTGGGTGTAGAGGCTAAAATCTGAGCAGCAGCACTCTGCTGAGGGTGCTGTTTGGAGAAGATTCGCTGCACAATAGGCTCAGTGTTATCACTGTGTGGACTCTGTAACCTGGGCACAAAGACAGAGGGCTTTTCTGTGAGTAAAAAAAACAAACATTTTCTTTTTTTTTTTCCTTTTTTTTTATCTGTATTTCTGTTTTTAGTGAACGTACATTGAGGGATGAAGCGTTCCCTTAGCCGCTTTTAACTGTTTGTGTAGTTTGGGCTGCGAAACAGTTTACCAAACAGCTTCCTTCTGCTTTCTCCTATTTTGTTTTGACACATTTACACTCGTACACTTATGAAATTTCTTCCTTTTTTCTTGTCATTGTAAACCCTCCTGTCTTAACACATTCTCCGCTAACAAGATTACGACTGGGAAGTGGGATTTCACAAGCAGAACACGAGAGCAACAATCCTTGTCATACGTTGCTTAAATATGTGTTTTTGTTTTTTTGGGGGGGTTCTTGTTATGTGTTTTGAGCTCATTGAATGATTTAGCAAGAAGCCATCCATGCATCTGTGAGCCACATCTTGATGCTTATTGTATGCAAAAGGAGATAAGCGGCTGAGACAAGAACGAATGACAGCCATGACCCCTCTGAACTGATGGGATGATTAGGAAATGGATTTTTACTCTCTACTCATTCATTCTTTCACGCAATTAGCAATAAACGGTGCCCATGTCCCGCAAAGTTTAAAAGCCTACGGACGCATGCAGACGAGTTTGTTGCCTAGTTTAATGCGTGAAAAGATTTTTTTTCAGAGCAGTGTCATTTGCGACCAAAAAATGTAGGGGGAAAAAATCCTTTCGTTTGAGCGCCTGCTTTTAAGGGGAAAAAATCTCATCAAGAAGTAATCACTGGGAGAACGATTATTGATCGCCCGTTCACACAACCCTGCTTTTCGAGGATGATGAGAGGCAAAAAAACCCCCAAAAAAACAACAACCCCGATTTGGTGTTGTATCAATGATGTTCACCTCAACAAGGTTTCCAGAGTGTCCCATAGCATCACTGATCCTCCACCATACTTAGTGTCTGGAATAAGACGTTTTTAATAATTTGTTGTTTCATGTCTGACCCAGTGTTTGTTTCAGTGTCACTTCCACTGACAGCACTAGAAGTATTTAGTTGAATTTTACACATTTACTCCCAAACAGTCGACCGGTTTATAATTTTTTTTTTTTCACGTCTCAAACAGTGAGTTTAGGACATTTTTTTTTTTTACCATCCTTCTTGCTGTGTGTGGTGGCAACATAAACTTGGATCTTCCTCCAGCCTGATGGCCAGAAGATGAGAGAAACAACCCTCTATGTCTTGTCATGTTTATACCCCAGAAAAACAAAAAGTAATGCATTAACGTAGGCTCTCCTCGACTAAAAAACATTAAAAATAATATAATGCTTCTGTCATATATGTTTTAAAGTGATGCCAGTTACTGCACCACTAAAAAGTGGCCCGTGTTTGTGTTTAATCCTTATGTAGATTCTCAGTGTAGATCACAATGTCGTCTGCAAACATCATACTTCTGCCTGATCTCAGTCCTACCAGGTGCTGTCACAAAATTTACGCTGTGATTTAGTTTGTGTGTGTTTGGTTGTTGTTGTTTTTTTAGGTAACAGACGGGCTGCACTATGGATCAGAAGGGATCTGTGAGCTCCCATCAGGACAAACCGGTTCCTCGATGCAGCCTGGGCTCCAGTTCAGGACTGCATTACGGCGCTCTGGTGAACAGCGTTTCCTCGCTGGCGCCGCTCGCTTCAGACAAGCCGCCCATTTCACAGAGACGGGCCTACGTGGCCATAGCTGTGCTCTGCTATGTGAACCTGCTCAACTACATGGAGCGCTACACGATAGCAGGTGGGCTGAGCTCTTTGGTGGTCGTTCTGCCGCCATTCTCCTGCTTCCTTCCCGGTTTTTTTTTTCTTTTCTTCTTCTTCCAAGTATCTTTATGCAGATTGCATATCAGTTTCGCTGCAGTCGTTCTTGGCCCCAATGTCATAACCACCCGTTTCCGTTTCGTACCGGTAAGTACACCATGTTGTTCCCACAAGTGTGTCGTTTCCAGCGCAATCGTTCAGGTTTTACTCGTGTACTTAACTTATTAGAACGTTCTTCTTTGTGTGAAGCTACGTGTGTGTGGAAGGGCTCTCTGGCCGACGCTGCTTACATTGCCGATGATTTTTTTTTATTTTTTTTTTTAGAAGAATAGATAAAACATTTTATTTCAGTTTTTCATTTTCACAATTCTGACAATTTTGTAAATAATCAAGTTAAGGCATTCAGCAGGAAACATGGTGATGCAAAAGTCCAATAAGAAGGTACTCAAATCAAACCCAAATAAAAAAAATGGGTGAAGGAGCGAAATGACCCTCAATGTATTCCCCCCACCCCCCATTAAGTAATTCAGTATTTTCATTATTTTAGGGACAGAAATAACAATAAAATGCTCAAATCCAGCTTACGTGTTTTACATTTTAGCCCATGTGAAGATGATATATTTCATGTTATTTCTATCGACTGTGGTTCTCATCCCTCATACATAAAACCTGACTGTCAATAAATATCACAGATTATGACTCACTCCTCATCTAACTAGAGAAACCGTAACTGGGTTGGCAGTGTTGAGATGATTCTCGAAAACCACAGGACGTCATCTGAAATCATCGGTTTGTAAAGCTGGTGTGAAAGAGCAGAAATGGCGAAAAGAAGACAAAATGATTTGATCACTGAACTCCGCTCGGAGCCTCTGGTTTGGTGACTCTCTGGTGTCTTTGTTGTGGTGCAGGTGTGCTTTCTGACATCAAGAACTTCTTCGATATCAGCGACAGTACGGCCGGACTGCTGCAGACAGGTGAGAGGAGGCATCGCTTTGGAAATGATACAAATGAGGTTCTCATTTGACTCTGTATTCAAAATGTGCTGAAAGGGAACTAAAAGTGCAGCTAGGCTTTCGGACGGAAGACAAAACTAACCTGTGACACACACACACACTTACACATGCAGGTTTGTATTTTTAAACATAAAGAAGAGGCTGAACTTTGTTCCCCCAAAAAAATGCGCTTCCAGTCGTCAGAATGTAGATGAGCATGAGAGAAAAGGTCCCAAACACTAACACACATAACTCCCTTTTTGAAACGAGCCAAGACGATCAACACTTTGTTTTTCCCACTGAGATCTCTTCTTCTTCTCTCTCTTTCTCTCTCTAAATCGACGTGTCCATTCGTTTACAGTTTTCATCTGCAGCTTCTTACTGCTGGCCCCTCTCTTCGGTTACCTCGGCGATCGCTACAATCGCAAATACATCATGCTGTGCGGCTTGAGCGTGTGGCTTCTCACTGCAGCTGGCAGCTCCTTAGTCTCCAAATCGGTAAGTGTGAAGCCGAGCGGCCTGCACGCGCGCGAAAGTAGAAACACGGAGAGGTCAAGAGAGCGTCACTTCCTGCTGCTCCTCCGCCCTAGACACTCAGCTTCAGAGCGCGTTAAAAAAAAACACACACACACACACACACACACACACAACATTGGCAAGTCGCTTCTATTTTTAGCGCAGAAGTTTGCTGGTGAGGCTGTGTCGCACAGTGGGAGGACTAAGCCAAATGTCAGCAAGCAAAATTCAAATGTTTGAAATTTCCTCACAATCATTTTTACAGTGTTGCCGAAAGAAGAAGTTCGCTCTTAAATACGGTGAATAATTCAGCTTCGTTTGGAGGAAAAAAAAAAAAAAAAAGGAACTGTTGTTTGCAGAAGTTGTGGATCATTTGCTGCAACTTGTCTCTGATCTTCCTTTTAATAGTCGTACATCTTCAGGATGCTTATTTTTAGGTTGTCGTCCGACATCAACTAGAGTTATATGAAAGTCCAGCTGTCCACCTCACAATACTGTGACATTTTTTAACGCAAAAAATAATTTCTTTCTCATTTTGTCTCTTTAAAACTTAAAATTTCTATGTATTTTATTAGAATTTTACTTGATTGATCAAAGTAAAGTATGAAACATAGTCATGAATTAGAATAATAAAAGTAATGTCAATAAAAGGAGAGTGGTTGCACTGGATTAGTTCAGGTTTACAAAAAAATGAAAGTCATGTCGATTTAAAAAAAAAAATCCCATTAGATCCCATTAGAATGTACCCATGATATTTTTGTTATATATATATATATATATATATATATATATAGATATATATATATATACATCTCTCGCGGCAGAGGGATGTGTGTGTGTTTTTGTGAGTCA
>NW_015112636.1:349993-365259 GCF_001443285.1 Poecilia latipinna
GAATGTACACATTATATTTTTTTTATATATATATATATATATATATATATATATATATATATATATATATATATATATATATATATATATATATATACATACCTCGCTGCAGAAGGAGGTATGTGGGTTTTTGGAAGTGAATCACGTTTGAAACGCTTTCTGCACTTTCGACTTGTTTTTTTGTTTTGTTTTAGCAATTCTGGCTCCTGGTTCTGCTGCGAGCGCTCGTCGGCGTCGGGGAGGCCAGCTACTCCACCGTCGCTCCCACCATCATCGGAGATCTCTTCTCCGGGGGTCAGCGGAGCGTCATGATATGCATCTTCTACATCTTTATCCCTGTGGGGAGGTCAGAGGCTCCCTCTGTAACCGTTGCTTCTTTCTGTTTGATTTAGTCTAAATAACTGCGCTGCACTCTTGATATTTCTGTTTTAACCCAGAGCGCTGCGGCCGACAGGATGCGCTTTTTTATTATTATTATTTGCACGAGCGCCGCAACCGTTACGTCAGATTTGATCTTTTTTGGGGGTTTTGTCTTTTTTATTTATTCCAGATGAGAAGAACGTGCTGTTTTTTATTGCAAAAAGGCTGAAAGGCATTTAACAAAATCTCCTATTCAATTATATATTCTATCATCAAGAGTTTTATTAGGCTCCAAGAAATGCGTAAAAAGTGTGATGGATAGAAAGTGAGCACAAATCAGACAAAAAAGTACAGAAAAGTGATGGAAGTAGTAACACCAATATGTTCGGATCGAATGCTGCCCTTTTTGGGGAAATATTTATGTGGCAATTAAATTGTCTAATTGGACGTCGGGAGCAAAGTTGTCTGAGACCAAGTAGCTTAGAAACCCTCCCAATATGAAAGTACTCTGTGTTAAGCTCAGTCTCCCTGTAATCTCACAAAAATAATGACAAACTTTCTCCTTTAAGAAACAAAAAATCTGCCAGAGTTTGAGCAGACATCCTTTCTCTCTCGACTTTGACCTCACATGCACACAGACAGTTGGCGACATTTCTCATCTCTCTCCAGAACTGTCACCAGAAGTAGACTTGGCACCAGCAAAGTCGTGCATGAAACAGCAGCGTTGAATGGAAGCAGCTAAAAGTCTCACTTTTCAAATCATAATCCCTTGTTTTGTTCACTGGACTAGTCATCAAAATCATATTCCAGGAACAGAATCTGCCATCAGCCTCTGTAGAATCAAAACATGTTGCTTGGTTGATTTCAAGCTGGTATGAAACTGTTCTTTATAATCTCCTTCATTCGTTTGGCTCTGAGAGTAAATAAAATGGTTCGCTGCTGCAGCTAATTAATGTACGATATATTTGCAGAGGCTGATTTTAAGTAATGTGCATTTTGCTCTTTAATCTTTTTTTTTTTAGGTTCTCTTACGCAAGATGAAATCCATCTTTTAATGTATTTTATCTCAGCTTGTTTGTTTGTTTGTTTGTTTTCTGCCCTTCCTGCTCCGGAGTTGATGGCAGTTCTCCTGTGTTTTCAGCGGTCTCGGATACATCACAGGGGCAGGGAGCGCTAATCTCACGGGGGACTGGCGCTGGGCTCTCCGGGTACCACATTTCTTACAGAAACGTCATGATTTTCGACAGGTAAGTTTAAAAATAACAAGTTTTTATTTTTGTTGTTTGTTTGTTTATCAGATCACGCCCATCATGGGTCTCGTCGGACTCGTCCTGATGGTGTTCCTGTGCCCCAACCCTCCACGAGGGGCAGCAGAAACCCACGGAGACGGAGTGACGGGCCACAGCTCTTACGTGGAGGACGTAAAGTATCTTCTAAAAAAGTACGATTTGAACAAAGACGAAAACAAGAAAAAAAAAACAACCCAAACTGGATTTGTTTCGCGACCTCACAAACGATGACATTACTGTTTCGAAAACAACTCTGTCGCTTTCGGATGTTGCTGATAGCCGAAGCTATTTTTCTTTCTGCGTCACTTATCTGATCCTCGACAGTATTCCGGTGCTCTTCTTTTAAATTCACGCGTTTCATGATATTTCATGTTTCATGTTAAGCTTGCGTGTTCTGACCTCAGTAAAAGCTACGTGTGGTCGTCGCTCGGAGTGACGTCTCTGGCCTTCCTCACCGGAGCCTTGGCTTTCTGGCTGCCCACCTTCCTGGCCAGGGCTCACGTCACCCAGGGCCTCCGACCTTCATGCACCGGGGAGAGCTGCAACTCCACAGACAGGTGCCATCGCTCGCCTCGACCTGCGTTTTGTCTCGCGCTTCAAAATCCCAGAAGGTCGCTAATCATTTTTTTTTTTTGTTGTCGTTTCCTTTTTCACCCCAAAAAGCTACATATTTGGCGCCGTGACGGTGGCCACGGGCATCCTGGGAGGAGCTCTGGGCACCACCATATCCAGGCAGCTCAGGGACAGGTTCTCACACGCGGACCCCCTCATCTGTGCGGTGGGCATGCTCGGATCAGTGCCCTGCCTCTTCATCACCATCTTTGTTGCATCCTCAAGCATTCCAGTCACTTATGTAAGAGGCAAACACGTCTACATTTAGCTATAATGCAAAGTCCTGCTGAATAACAATAAAAGATATTCTCTTAATTTGGGAAATTAAGCATTTTAAAACCCATAAGGAAATTCCAAAACCACAGTTAACTGCTGCCCTGTCATTCGGACAAGATTTATGGAAGGCCAATAGTGACGCAGTCAAATAAACCAATCACTCCTTGTTCATGTATGTCAATTAACGATATAGATTACTTGACATGTAATCTTGTTCTAAGTATTTATTTCTGAGAAATGTTTCGAAATAAATAGTTAGAAAATTTAGATCGGTGTATTCTAAATGTTATGATTATGTTTATTGAATACAGCGAAGAGCAGAATAAGTTAAAGTGACTCTAATTTACGACTACTGTTAGTCCCACAGTAAGTGACCGAGGCGTTCAGCAGCAGCTCAACCGTACCAGATTGATATTAGAAAGGGAAAGGTGAGGGCCAGACGGGTGAGAGCCAGACGAGTGAGAGCCAGACGGGTGAGAGCCAGACGGGTGTGCAGCCGCAGCTCGGTGAGGCCGGATTTGACCGTGAGGGTCAGAAAGATGAGAAGGAACTTCCACAGATACAGGATGAGTAACTATGGAGAGGCAGACAGGGAGTTTCCTCCTGGCTGATGATGTCTATTTACTTGTGTTGAAATAAGTTTCTTTTTATTTTATTTCAATAAAAAGAAACAACATAAAGTGGAAGAGTTATTTCAGCAGATTACAGCATGTAATCTAGCAAACTTACGTTCTTTGTTGCTTCCTCACTCTGTGACTTAAATCTTTGGTTCCAGGTGTTCATCTTCTTCGGTGAGTTGCTGCTCTCTCTGAACTGGGCTGTCCTGGCCGACATACTGCTGGTGAGTCCTGGCGGCGCCGACCCTCAGTAAAACATGACCGCGTTCTGCTGCCTCTCGGCGCCAACAGGGCTGTTGTGTTTGTACGATTCTCTCCAGTATGTCGTCGTACCAACCAGGCGGGCAACGGCCGAGGCTCTGCAGATCACCGTCGGCCATCTTCTCGGCGACGCTGGCAGCCCGTACCTGTTAGGAGTGGTGAGCTGAAATCCCTCTACGGTTTTCAGTCCTTTGGGTTTTTTTGTTTTTTTTGTTTTTTGCTTCCTCTCCGTAACGCTGTTCTCACATGTTTTGCAGATCTCTGACGCCATACGCTCATCCAATCCTTTTACCAGCGACTTCCGTAGCCTGATGTACAGCCTCCTCCTCTGCCCGTTTATGGGGATTCTGGGTGGCGTTTTTTTCCTCATCACTACCATGTATATCACTGAAGACAAGAAAGCCGTCCAGCGACTGGTTGAAGGTAATTTATTTTTGAGAATCTCGGCTCGGGAGCCACAAGTTGCTTTTTTTTTTTTTTTTTTGGGGATCTTCCTCAATGCCTCTTTAAAACTTTAGCTGATAATAATTTTACGTTTTTAAACTGCACATGTAAACAAATGCAGGTTTTAGTAGGGGTTTTTTTTGGGGGGGGGGGGAGTTATTTTCTGGAATAATTGCACTGAACTTTTTCGATTTCGATTTCTTAGATATTTTCAGATTTACTTTTCTTGTAATTAAGTTGGAAACTTTATCAGCGATGCATAGAAGAAAATGTATCCTCCTATTTCCAAAGGTTTTCAAGTTTTAATTGGGTTTAAAATCTAAAACTAGAAATAAAATTGTGGTTCTTCAAAAGAAAAATGTGAATAAATTTCTTATAATAAATAATGATAAAAATGAAAGCTGTCTTTTTTTTTTTTGTTTTTTTTTTGCTTTAACTTAATTTAACATTTGCAACTATAAACTAGTTTTATCTAGTTGGACCGAAGGCAAAAATGTCTCTTTGGACTGTTAAGGGTGCACACACCCCTGATCTAGGCTTTCCTAAATAATGGTCTTCTATTCATGCACACACTGGCTCTCTTACTTATTACCAATAAGCACAAGTTCTCCATAAATGATGCTGGCATACCAAAATAACTCGAAGGCAGAAGCAGAGAACGGCTCGAGCCGGCGACGGTTTCGGTTTTCAGCGCGTTGTGTTGGTCTATGACAAAAAAAACAAAAAAAAAAAAAAACGTAGTGACTTATGAAATTGTGAGAAATGTGACACACCGGATGGATCTACAGACTGTCACGAATCTCCTGCTGCTACGTTTCTACGCCATCTGCTCAGAAAAAGGTCAAATTGAGGAGGAGTCTCAAAATGAGTCAAGTCATTTTCTGAAGAAAAAAATAGGTTCAGGGAACCGTTGCCCAAGACTGGTTGCAACATTGCAAGGAAGTGTTTTCATGGAAGCAAATATTAAAAACTTGACTACAGAAGTTTTGATGCACTCTAACTGCATGTGTGTAATCCAAAACTAAGAATTGCAATTGTCTAAATGTTGTTTTTGTGTTATCTACAGGCCTTCAACCACAGCAAGGCCCGGCGCCGGATTCCTCTATGGAGCTGAGCAACAAGAGCGATGTGTAAAAAAAAAAAAAAAAACGCTGAAGAAATTAGTCCATTAACGAACTTTTCCTTAAACTTTGCCTTCTTTTTATAAGTATTTCCCACGTTGGCAGCAAAGGTTATTCGTGTGTGTGTGTGTGCGCAACTTAGTGCCTGTTCCTGCTGCTGCTCACATGTCATCGTCCCAAAATCGGCTCCCATTTGGAGGCGCTGCCCAGGATACTTGAAAAATAAGTGTAATTATTTTTTTTACGTAAATAATTTTTTTGTGTGTGTGTCTGTGTTTTAAAAACATGAATAAAACTATTCTTTAAGCCATAAAGTGTTTTGGTTGTTTTCTGCTCTTAAGTATATATATTTTGTAATACGTATTGAACACATAAATAGTTCTTTTAGTAAATGCATTTTGGATATTTCTATCATCTCCACGGTGGAGGGGGTGAACATTGTTTCTCAGTTTTTCCTGGTAAGCCGGTAAATTGAATGAAATATTTTGTCCACTAGATGGCGCTGCTGCACTTGAGTAGAAAACGATGCTTCCCGTATTTCCTCGCGTTGGCCCGCTGCGAAACCCGGTGGGTTTACTGAAACCTCTGCTGTAGATTTGGCAGGAAATCCAAAATGTAGATGTACTGTAACGATTAACATGCTTACGTACAAGACAGAGCTTTAGTGAGAAAACATAAGAAGGCCTAAATAATCGGAACAATAGTGAAGAGGGTCATCCACGGAGAAAACCTCTTCAAAACATTCAGAAATACTCCCCCGGAATTAGGAAGCTCATCCGTTAGTCATAGAGGAAGGTTTCAGAAGGAGCGGAACCGATTCTTAAAATAGAGAGACCAGTGAAAACGTGTTGACATATCCAGCTAAATAAAGCAACGTTTGATTCAGTGATGTGTCATATTCCAGATGAGCTGACGCAACAAAAGCATCACTGGAGGTTTTAAGACTTTGTCATCCACAAGGTGATACGAGCGTCAATTCTCCTTCATAGATCTTCAGAGTTCCGCTCCAGTGACCTCTGTCAGATGCATCATTTTTGTGGCTGCTCACGTGTCTTCATGTTGAACTATAACCACAGACTGGGAGTGCAGGGGGGTGAATCAAGGTTGTGTGTTCAGCCCACTTCTGTTCAAACTGGTAGCACCCAACTGTGAGGCCACAAATAGAAAAAAAAACAACAACAGTTCATTAAATTTGTAGTTCATGAGGACACTTAGTGATTCGTGGAGGTAACTGCTGACCTCTAGAGGCCACCCCCTCAGCATCAGTGCTGTGGAGAGAAACGAAATCATCAGATTCCTTGGAATGAGGATTTATGTCTGGTATCTGTTTTCAGACTCCATTTCCATGAACTTATTGAACAGCTGCCACCTTCAGCATCTGCAGGCTGCTGTGCATATTTTCTGCCTCGAGCTGTTACCATTTTAACAACCTGAGGCAGAAATGTGCGCGCAAACTACTGTTAGGACTATGCATGTTACATCATCACACATCTTGTGTTTAAAAAAAAAAAAAAAAAAAAAGGGTATATTTTTACGTTTTTATATCCCAGAGATACGGTCTTTTTTGTTGTTGTTGTTTTTAGTTGAATGATATTTTGGACACCATGAAAATAGTCATAAAACAAGTAGACAGGGTAGATAACACAGACTTCCCATAATATCAAGGGCCAAAACTGCAACAGTGCAACAGATACTTCGTGTATCTTGCGACAGTGTTATACATTCCAACTTTTGTGTCACCCTGTAGTAAATTAAAGAAGCTAAATTTGTTTATATTTAAGTTCTATGTACGAACTGAGAGATGCATCCTGTCTGCAGGACGCCGCTGACGGTTAACTCCACAGATAGAAAGGCGAAAACTGAAGATGAATATAAGAAATACGCAACATAAACGACAAAGGCGAAGAGAACACAACCTTTAAGGATTATTTAGCCCACGAGGTTTGTTTAGTTTACGCTTATTTTCTGTGATTAATTGTTAACCGTTAGATAGAAAGTATAATAATTTGTTCTGATGTGGTATTTTGTTGGTAGTTCCCACAGGTTGGCATATCTAATCATTTAAATAAAACTGTCTGCATTACATAAATTTAAAAAAATTTATTTAAATGCACATGAAAACTAAACAATTAATTCAAATTGGAATTAATAAGATTTGGAAATTGTACATGATTATTTAGTGAGTCATTTAATTGTTCCATATTTTCTGTGCTACAGCTAGTCATGAAATAATGTAGCATATGACATCTGATTGGTTAGTAAGTAACATCTATAATAAAACAAAATATATGTTTTTGACATATTTGTTAAAGCTATTTTGATAGTATCATATGAGACAGATAATCTGTGAAAAGATGAAACTCCTCCACCTCCGTCTGTAGCAAACTGCGTAGATGTTCATACACAAACATGATTGACAGCACTAAGACCCTCCTCCTGGCCGTGATTATTTCTGTAGACAGCAGTGGGAGCTTGATTTTTTCTTTTTTTTTTCCACAGATTGTCTGTCATGATTAAAGTGACAGTTTTAATAAACGTATAAAAGCTCTGTGACGTTAATCTACTTTTTTGAAAATGTTTAAACAATTATGCATGAAGCTATTTAATGTACAGTTTTATTTAGATGATCAGTTTATCTACTGAACTTATTTATTGAACTGTGGCATTTTAAGCCCTCGATAGTCCTGAACTACAAATTGGTCCCAAAGTTAAAACCAACCAACCAACTTCCAGATCCTGACAGTAATTCTGAGCTGGCGTCCGTCATCGGAGGCCCGGCTGCTCTTGGTAAACTCTCCCACGGATCGAGGAATACGGGAGCACATTTCCATACGCTGGTGTGACAGCTGCCTGTCAATCAGCTTCTGCTGCAGAATCTCTCGCTCCAACAGCTGCATGTCATGCATTGTGTGTGTGTATGTGTGTGTGTGTGTGTGGGAGCGAAATAACCTGGAAGGTCAAAGGTCATTGTCCCTATCGCTCTCAGCTAGTAATTTCAATGAGTGACGGGGTAGCATGTGTTGATTTTGCTTTGTGTGCTCATGGGGGGCGGGGGGGAGGGAACTCATGCTGACTAATTTACGATCTTTCCATCCAAACACTCCCGACTAAAGCAGTTCACTAAACCTGATTTTATTTATTTATTTTGCTATTGTGGAGCTCCAAAGTATTTCCTTTTGTTTTCCAGCTTGTGATTTTCCAAGAAGCCATGTGTTTGCTCTTTACACCCAGGGAAATAACTGGGCACCAAGTCCTGAAAACAACAAGCAGGAACGCACGCACCCTAAAAGGTATGTGGAAAATATTATGGAGATCGACCTGTATCTTAAAACACAATGGCTATTGTGATCCGTGTGTCAGAGCTTTCTTTATCTGCATACCTCCCCTTTTCCGTCACGCTGGGCACCAGCTCTGACAGGAAACTGTCACAATGGCTAATAAATTGCACAAGCGATGGAGCCGGGAGCGAGGAGAGAGAGAGAGAGAGAGAGAGAGAGAGAGAGAGAGAGAGAGAGAGAGCCCGATCCTGACCCTGTCGGTGTTTGCTCAGGGACCGGGGGTGCGCAATCACTTGACGGAGCAGCATGGGAGTCGTCCTCAATCAGAAAGCGTTGATGATATCGTCAGTGGCCAGAAGTGAACAATGCGCCAACTTCGCTGTCGGGGAAGAGACAACGTATCGGCGTCGTGTTTGCGCTTGCCCTCACCCTTCCACAGAACGGCGATAAGGGGAGTCAGACCACATTTGTGGATGTGAAGTTGCTCTCCGTCCTTATCGCAGGCGAACGGCTGCAGGGTCCTGACGTCACGTGGAAGACGGGCCCTCTCGACCCCTCCTCCGCGCTGTCGTCTTTTTGGACAATTACATCATCTGACATTTCTAGCGTCTCATAAGGACGATGATGCTCCTGCAGCTGTGTATTACTGTAAGTCACGAGCAAAAACAAAAAAAAAAAATAGCCAGGGGGTTCCATCATATTGAAGTAATCCAGCAGGTGACAACTGCAGAAAGCCCGCGGTTTGGGTGTAGCTGACGGATGACTAGAAGAAATGTGTGACTGGAGAGTTGAGTGCATTCTCAAACTTGACAACATTTAGAAATTGTTAGTTTGTACTTATTTAGAAATAGTTCAAGTTCAAGGTCGGTCAGATCGAAGGAAAAGCATCGATGTTTAAGTAAGCCACAGACTCTTAGCCGTATTCACGGCCTGCACTTTAACTAGGACTCTCTAGCATATGAATACACCTTTAAGCAAACCGTTTCACTGACGCTTTTGCTGCTCGTTTAGAGTCGTCGTCCTGTTAGTGGATCAAAACGCTTGCGGACGGGACCGCAGCACGACGCCTCGGCTGCGGTTTTTCCACTGGGCCGGTGCTGTGTGTGATGTTCTGTGTTGGCTTCCCGACACCCACACAAAACCTCTGAGGCCGTCACGGAACAGCCGCGTCGTTGCTGAGATTGTGTTACGCACAGGTGGGCCGCTTACGGACGATGACTCCTGAAGGCAATCTGGATGTATGATTTCCCGTTCACTCCGCAATTAGGCACTGCTTTATTTTCATTTATCGAGAGTTGGGGTTGTAATGTGACAAAAAAAAAATGACAAAGGCTCAAAAGATGTGAAACCTTTTGCAAAGCCCACGACGTGAGCTTGTGTGTTCAGCGTTCCCGTCGCAAAGGTCTGCATGGGCTCGCTTTACGTCACGCAACGACCCAACAGAGACCGATGACCCAGGGCTGAGGCACCCAGTCTGGATGACAATGTCCGATAAATAATTAAAGAAACAGACAGAAAACGGCCCTGACCATTATAAATTCAGATATTCAGTTTCTGCACCATCCCCTCAGACTCGGAGACATCTCCTCGGATCTGTTCCAAACCTCGGTGGCCAAACGCCAAGGCCGTTGTTGTGCAGTTGTTCCCAAAACCTACCGGGCGACGCCACAGACGGTCACCGGGTCACGACGGGCGCAGAAAGGTCAGAATAGTTGGTCCTTCACGTCAAGACCGGGCGAAGCCTAGACGACTCCGGCTCCAAAAACAAATGTTTGGGAGGAGGAGGGGACAGACACAGATCCGGTAAAAAGACCCCACATCGAGGAGCGTGAAATGCTCTCACTGCGTCTCCTGCATGTGTGAAGATAACAGCTGAGTCATGAGACGAGCTGGAGGCTTATAGATAGTAAGCAGAACATTCACTTTACTTTTTATTCTCCCCTTTTCTGGAATGTAAGCATATTCAGTTAAAACCAGATTAAACACACACAACGCCTTCCCCTCCGTCGGCCGTTAAATCAAATTAAACCTTTCCTGTGTTAAGAACAGTTCTTAAAAATGACTCCATTTACTAAAACTGCAGAATAATCAGAGATATTGTTCTATTACTTTCCTCAAATTCAGGAGTTTACTTACACTCTGTGCGTAAGTGAATATTTTGACCGTATCATCACTTTTAGGCACATTTTCTGACTCCACGCTGGATAAACTTGAATTCTTAATTAGCACAGCAGGTATTTAATGGGGGGGATATCGTAAAATTAGTGGTTTTAGGACAACAAAGTCAATGTTTTGATTTAGTGAAAACATTTGACCTGAAAAGTGTTTGCAAGCAAGGCTATCTACTGACCTGGTGACAAAGCCGTGGAAGAAAACGTCAATCCACATCATACAGTTTAAAAGGCAATGCTGCCAAATACTTAGGAAGTGACTGTAAACTTAAGGATTTCAAAAAATAATAATAAAAAAAGAATTTGGGGGGGGGGGGGGCAAAGGGTTGTTTTTTTTTTTTGCAATTTAATAAATAGAAATAACGTTGCTAAGCCCGACTAACAAAGACATTTTGGTTAAAACGTGAAAACGGGACTGATTTATCACACAGGATTTTCTTTACATCTCCCATCAGCCTGCAGCGTCATCAGGTGCTTCTCAGCTGAGCCAAAAGAAACTCAAAATCAACCCGAAACACAGAGAAAAACCAAAAGTGCTTTATGAATATAACGGTGTCATCCATGGTGGGCTCCATGTGACAGAGGAGTGACCACAGCCACGACCTGAGGAAACGCAGTGTGATCTAAAGCTCCCACGTTCTTACACTGCGAAAACACGACGTCACATCGAGTGGTTTTGGTCAAGTTTCTAGTGCTGATATCTTATAAGAAAAAAAAAAAAAACTTATAAGAAACTTTTCAGCAAAACATAGGAGCTTATTGAGAGCCAATAATTACAAAATATTGATGAAAAAGTCCCTGTTTCATTGGCAGGTTATTTCACTTAAAACAATGGGGAAAATATCTTGTTATAAATGAAAGAGTCTGCCAATGGAGCCAGTATTTTTCATCAATATTAAGGAATTATTGACTTAAAACAAGCTTGTATCTTCCTGAAACGTTGTTTTAAGTTAGTTTTGTCTTATTTCAAGTGTTGGGATCCTATGATTTTTGTTTGGGTTTTGGTTTTTGTTTATTTCCATGTTCATTAGTTCCTCTTCTTTATTTAGATCAGCTGTGTTTTTGTTTTACTTTGGCTTACTTGGTTATTCTAGTTTCAGTATTTTGTGTTTCTTATTTTTGGTCAGATCAGTCTTTTCCCTGTTTTTCTTTAATTCTGTCCTTTCTCTGTTATTCTAGCTCATTATGTCTCTTTGGTCCAGTTACTCGTTACGTTAGATCTATTCCCCAGTCCCCAGTGTTTTCTCCTTCGCCCCCTGTCATTTTCCTCTTTCTCTCCTCAGCCTGCTGTCTGCTCTCTCCACTCACACCTGCAACCTGTTTGCCATTAGCCACGGTTCTTTATTTCCGCAGTACTTAAGCCCCTTTCCTTCAGTCACTCCTTGCTGGTTCCTCTAGTTACTCCCCGTTCAGCTCTGTTGCTCCTCCTTGTCTACATTTCCTTGGATTTATTATTTGTTTTCTGCCCTGGGCTCCTGTGGATTTTGTAAGCTGTTTTGGTCCCTTATTTTTTCATTAAACATCACCTCCACATCTTCGTTGTTCTGCATTTGGATCCACCATCAACTTACAAACAAATCATGACACCAAGATATTTGCACTAGAGACTAGACCAGATTACTCGCCATGATTTTGTGTTTTTCCAGTGCGTATACCACAGACCTAAAGCGATGGGGTGGTAAAAAGCCCAACTGATGGTGATTTTACCTTCATCGAGGGTGGAGACGGAGTCCTCGGATCTCTCCTTGTGTAAATCAAATGTGCACAGCGTTCCAAGAGAATGCTGCTTCTTGGTACAGGAAGGAAAAATGTTTATGCTCATAAACACGACTGACAGAGACAATAGGAGGGCCACATATTTCGATCTTTTGATTGTGTTATTTCCTCAGTCCACTTGTGTTTTTATTTATTCCAGACTTATGATTAAAAATATAAATCAGAAAATAGTTTATGAAGAACTAAGCACTCTTCTAGTGTTTTTCATGTGTTAAACTAAAGCAAAGTCTGTATATTTGCTTCGTTTAACCATTAGCTGTTCCCTAAAAAGAAGAAAAAAAGGAAAAAAAAAAAAAAGGTCTGGAGGTTTCTGTGGGCTGGAAGTTGTGCAGACCGGAGGAACAGCTGATAGACACGCAGCTGACAGACACACGTGGCAGTGGGACATTTAAACTTTACTGGCAAAAGAAGGCGGACTTTTATCACGCTTTTCAGGCACTGCACCCGGCCAGCGATTAGCAGGTTATCTCCCATCCTGCACTGCAGGCCCGGGCCCTGCGCAGAGACAGGAAGGAAGGCCGGCACTGCGACTCGGTGCCTCTGAGCCACAGAGAAGAATACAGAGTCCTGGGCCCACCGAAGCCATTCTGCACCATGGAAAAGCAAACAGGATCCCACCGACATGAGCAGCATATCAAGCACAAGCCAAAGAAAGTGTTGTGTTGGGGGTCGGAGGGTGGGGGGGTAACAGGGGGGTTTCCACAGAGGGAGACACGACCACGGCTCCCTCCTATAAGCCACCAGCCACTGCAACCCTGTCTACTCTCTTTCTGCGTTCTCTCGTTTTCTTGGCTACATCTGCAGGATCGTTGTCTGGATTGCCCCGGTCGGGTTCAGGATCCACTTTTTGTGGTCCAATTCAGAGATCCAAAGGAAAGAGATTTCACAACGTCTTTGGGACGTAAGTGCATGATTGGTGAAACAGAGGAATTGTACAGATTCCGTCGAAAGAGGTTTCCCAGTATAATCTAAATCAAACAATGCAGCAGACTCACTCGGCGCATGCTAATGCGTTCCAAACTCAACCCTGATATCCTCTGAATGCCAAGCTCCTGCAGCCAAGCAGAGGCACCCAGCCGTCCAGCTTTCTGATGCCAGCGTTTCGCCTCTCTCTCCTTTTCCTTGCATCTTTCTCTTTATCATGTTTCCATGTGCTTCTGACTGGGTTAGCTCATTGAGCAAGGCTCATTTTTGGGGGCAAGTTTTGGCGAATGGCAAAAAATGTCCTTGGGATGGCTGTCACACGGCCTAACACACCAAAACACAATCGAACAAGACGGCTATAAAGCTACAACGTTTTGTGTTCGTTCTGTCTTCCAGTTCAGCGTCATGACTCGGGGTTTATGAATTTGCTTTTTTTGGGAAGCTATTTGGTGCTGGGAATACTTCAAGAAATCCTTGGCCCCTCGCTAATGCAACGCAGGAACCCAAAGACATTGTTCTGTGAGACGAGAATTACAATCCATCCATTGTCCACTTGTCGTTCTACTGGAAGGCTCAGCCCACTTGCACAATCACACGATAAATTAACCAATATAACTATTTTTATTTTAATTATGTATGGCAGTTTGAGAGTTTAACTTCAAAAAAAATTTCTTAGTAACCAATTTAACCAAAGATTCAGTCAGCCGGTGTTCTTATTCACTGTGTGTGATGACAAAAATACATGTTTATAGCTGTTGCATTGTGATTAAATGTAAATGTATTGAAGTTAAGAACTGTCGTGAGGCTTGTGGTTCAGAAAGTTTCTATGTCGGATCGGGATTTTAAGCTTCTTAACCCTGCAGACAATGGCATAAATCTTTTCCCAAAGAAAGATTTATGCCACCGTGCTAGATTTAGAAATGTGTCTTTAAGAGTTTCCGTTTTTTTATTTTTTAAAGTTTTAAAGTATTTCAAGTTTGACATGCATTCTAAGGAAAAAAGATTCTGGATCTAGAAATTATAAATGTATTATAGTATGCTGGATATTGTGCAAAAGTTACATGCTTCCATTTGATTATTATTATTATTTTTTTTTAAAGTGAGACAATTTAGATCAAAACAAAACAGAACAATGAAAATGTAACTAAGCTTAGCAGAGAAAAGTAAATGTATTAATTTGTTGAAAATAGCAGCGTCATCAGCTTCAGACGTGCGTGAAAATTATGTCGTCATTATTTCCAATCCAAAGCATCTGGTGGTCGGTGGCCGCCTCTCCAATGGACTTTTGGAACCTGTTCCGTTCGGGAAAAATTAATGCATCTGATACAACTGTCCAAGGCATGGCGTCCATTAACCTGCCCTGCCTCAGCAGCACAACAGGCTCCAACGGCGATGGCGAGATGCGTCGCAACTCTCCTGATGTGCGTTTCCCTTAGCAACGCTTCTCAAATCCTCTCCACCAATTCTAACCAGCTTCTTCTGCTGTGGACTCGTGTTTTATGTCGCTTTATTATTATTATTATTATTATTATTATTATTATTATTATTATTATTATTATTATTTGGAGCTGGATAATTGAGGTCTGAAACTGGCTGTCAACAATTTATTCATTTCGCAAACAGTGACCTATGTAGTTCACGGAAGAGCCAAAAGCCCGCCATCTGGTGCCGCACAACTGCGCGAGTACGTCCCATCATTTGACGCAAGTCGGCCAGCCTGGCTGTGTATCATTCTGGCGCAAACAGCATGATCCCAGTCTGATCCCGAAAGTACGGAGCCCTCCAGGGGACATGGGGGTTTTTTTTTTTTTTTTTTTTTTTTACGTCTCATGTCCTATGCTTTTATTGTGAAGTGCTTCCTTTTATTTTGAAGGAGGTTTGTGCCGCTTCTTTTCTTCTTCTTGACGTTTGTCGGTTGATCTGATTTCCGTTCGCTGTTTCGAGGCGGCGCGGCAGTCGTTGCTGATGTGAGTAGTGACGTTAGTTGTGTTACATGAATAGGAGGATGTGAGGTATCACTTCTGACACTAGCGCTGCTTAGCTACTGGTGTATTTCTATAGTTTTCCATCGTCTGTTTTACTCTTACTGGTTGTGATGTAGTATTGAAACCATCTTTATATTTAACTGTTAGTCTTG
>NW_015112636.1:367672-384732 GCF_001443285.1 Poecilia latipinna
TCCAAGGCATGGCGTCCATTAACCTGCCCTGCCTCAGCAGCACAACAGGCTCCAACGGCGATGGCGAGATGCGTCGCAACTCTCCTGATGTGCGTTTCCCTTAGCAACGCTTCTCAAATCCTCTCCACCAATTCTAACCAGCTTCTTCTGCTGTGGACTCGTGTTTTATGTCGCTTTATTATTATTATTATTATTATTATTATTATTATTATTATTATTATTATTATTATTTGGAGCTGGATAATTGAGGTCTGAAACTGGCTGTCAACAATTTATTCATTTCGCAAACAGTGACCTATGTAGTTCACGGAAGAGCCAAAAGCCCGCCATCTGGTGCCGCACAACTGCGCGAGTACGTCCCATCATTTGACGCAAGTCGGCCAGCCTGGCTGTGTATCATTCTGGCGCAAACAGCATGATCCCAGTCTGATCCCGAAAGTACGGAGCCCTCCAGGGGACATGGGGGTTTTTTTTTTTTTTTTTTTTTTTTACGTCTCATGTCCTATGCTTTTATTGTGAAGTGCTTCCTTTTATTTTGAAGGAGGTTTGTGCCGCTTCTTTTCTTCTTCTTGACGTTTGTCGGTTGATCTGATTTCCGTTCGCTGTTTCGAGGCGGCGCGGCAGTCGTTGCTGATGTGAGTAGTGACGTTAGTTGTGTTACATGAATAGGAGGATGTGAGGTATCACTTCTGACACTAGCGCTGCTTAGCTACTGGTGTATTTCTATAGTTTTCCATCGTCTGTTTTACTCTTACTGGTTGTGATGTAGTATTGAAACCATCTTTATATTTAACTGTTAGTCTTGAGATTTGGGCAGTTAGAGCCAGACTGATTCCAGGTGCTACTCTGCATCCTTCAAATTTAAACAGCACTTTACAAAGGGACTTAATGCTGATGTTTTAGGTCTGTTTACTCACTCGTGTTCATTTTTATATTTATATTATCGCAACAGTAAGTTGGAACTCGATTTATTTATTATTTCTGCATTTTCAGAAGCCGCTTCACTATGTATGCACCGTTGTAAATGACAGTTCTTCAGTAAACCCATTTAAACATCTGATGACCAGCGTGCTTCCTGACCGAAGCCCTGTATCATCACACTTCCTCCACCAAAAATCAATCATGTTTCTTATCTAAGGGAGAGAAACAGGCGTTTCAATTTTATGAGATTTCTTGCCAAAAAAAAAAAGTCTGCCAAGCACAAATTTCCTCGCTTCTTCTTGTGCTATATTTGTTTTGGGTTTTTTTAAATAATCAAATTAATCAATTTTAGTCAAAAAATGTCAAAACTTTGTAAGAATTACTTAACATTTTCACTAGGTTTTTTTTTGTTTTTAACCATTTTTCTCTAATGCACAACCCTTTCGAGAACCAAACACAAATTAAATTCGGCAGCAGTATTTTGTCCGGCTCCTTTGTTGACTCACTGACCCCGCTGCGCTGCATTTGTTGATCTGATCACTCTCTGCAGATGCTCTTATCTTTTGTGCAAACAGCTTTGCAATGCGAGCAGTGCAGGAAATCCCACAGAAAACCAGGATATTGAAGTTGATAAGCAGTCCTGATTCCACTATCAAATTGGAAACATTGTGATACCCTGGTTTTAACTCTGGACTCTTAGACCGATTCCACCCGTGGATGTAGCAGACATAAAAAAAAAAAAGTTGGGGGGGGGCTGTTGAGGGTTTGATTTTAGCTTGAGCATAAATGCAGGAATAGATAACAACATAATAGAGCCTTATTAAGATATTCCTCAGATCTAAAAACATCGCCCAGAATGGGTTTTAAGAAAAACTTAAAACAACAGTGAAATGGATGGTTCTCACAGGTGTAGTTTACAACTTTTTAATGCAGACTATATAGAGCGTACCTGTCAGCTGCACTTCTGTCTGAGCAAAAAAAACAAAAAAACAAAACAAACTCAGTTACTGCAGGCTTTAACCTGATGTTTCGCCCGGTCTTTTACCATGTGCTAACATTTATTTATTCACACCAAACGAGCTGTGGATCCCATCTTTTCATGGGGAAAGTAATCGTACACTAATGGTGTTCCGCGGTGCTTTTTACTGCTTTGTCTCTGATCTAGACGAAGCCTTCATTTTAATCCACTTTGTGACCCAGCAGTGATGTTTAGAGCTGAATGGGGAATGATCTCATCCTGCCCATCAGGAGGATCCAATCCCTTGTTGGTTGTTTTTTTTTTTTTTTGGTGCTGCTAACTTGTTCATATTGTGGTTCTCTTTGACGTTTTGTTAGGTTCCGCTCCAAACAAGGCTATATTTTTTGTAAGGTGAAATGTACACATAAAATAGGAACAGCTGGTCCAGTAATTTCTTTGCCTGCTTGTCCACTCCACCGAGACTTTTGGTCCAACCAACTGTGAGCTTTTCAGGGGTGTTTTTCATCAAACTGTAGCTCCCAAAAGGCTGATCCCATCTCTTAAAGGGGCAGATCAAATTAGAGAAAACAACTCCGCTGAGATACACATTCAACTGTCATGATTTTAAATTTTTTTTTTACAAAGAGAGGTAGATTACTATGCTAGTAATCAATAATACAAAAAATAAGGTTTTAGAGTGGTTTTGTCAAATTTTTTTTTTAAACTAAAATCAGATTGGCACGCTGTGGTATGACCTTGAACATGTTGTTCATGTTGAGAAAAAAAAAAAAAAAACAAAAAAAAAAAAAAAAAAGGTTTTGGAATGGCCTAATCAAAGTCATTTCTAAAATGAAATCATTTGAAAACTGAATTTTGCAAACTCATGTTTCTTTGTCTGATAAAAAAAAATGCATGAGGAGGCCAGACACTTATTTATTTCACTATAAATTTTATATTTTATGAAATTCTAATTTACTGAGTCGCAGCTCCATGACGTCTGTGACCTACTTCAGTTATTCAGCAGCCTGCTAATAAAAGGAACCTGCTAATAATTGTAAAATACGGTGTGGGCTTCTAGCAGATGAGGAAAAATGAAATGACTTCCGGGTTGTTTAACACTGCCGAGAAAAACCACACCACTGTCATGCCGATGTCCCAGCAGCATCCCCGGGAATCAGGTGCAACACCATCCGCAGCCAGAACAGGGGAGGAGCTATCAGAGCCAGGTCACACCCCTCCACTACAGCGCTTCACCCGAGAGAGAGAGGGAGCGGAGAGAGAAACTAAGGAGCGCTCAACAGTCCGCCACCGTCCACAACCAGAAAAATATGATCCGGACCCGATCCTGCGCTTCTCCCACGAAGACAACACCTGATCTCAGCCGAACCCAGTGACCACCGCTCGGCGTTTGCTCTGCCCTGCTTAACTATTTTTAATTTTTTTTACATTTTTTTTTCTCACACCTTCTCTCTCTCTCTCTCACTCACTCTCTCACACACACACACACACACACTCTCTTTGCGTGTCTCCGGTGGATCTTCCGTGCCAGAAAATCATGTGCGTGGAGAGCGATGGATGCGAGATCGAGGGCTGTAGCAGTTCGGACGAGGTGCGCACGCTGTCGGGCAGCATGAGCCCCGGACTGATGCCCAGCCCGGACCTTCACTCCTGCAAACCGGGCCAGAAATTCCGCGCCGCGCTGCTCCGGTGCCGCCGCACACCGGCTGTCGCTGCGGGAGTCCTCAGCTTTGGGAACGTCCTCAATTACATGGACAGATCCACAGTGGCTGGTAAGAGATCTGATTTATTACTTCTTTTTGTTTTAGACACTTAGTATATGATATTGAGTTTGCATCAGGTTTCCCTTATGTGAAGGGAGTGGATTTTTTTTCCCTTCTTTTTTAGTTTATTCGCTATAGTGATTGCGCTCTAATTGGTCAGTGAGCGGCTCTCCATGCGCAACCAGCTTCACCTCAGCAGAGACGGGCGGAACAATGGGCCATCCCCTGTTTTGGTGCCTGTCTTGTAGCTGCAGAGTGGCTGATTGAATCAAACAGATACGCGCCCTCCTTATCGCTCAACAAAACGTCCGAGAGTAAAGATTTGTTTTTGTGACGAACTGGATGTCAGATGATTGGAAATCGATCAATTAAGGCGATCAGCTCTCCGACCGCCCACCATCCCGACTGCATGCTTTCACACCGTTAGGAACCACTGTATGTGTGTGTGTGTGCATGTGTATGTGTATGTGTGTGTGTGTGGGCTCATCTTTCAGACCGCTTTCATCCGCCGGCAACATGACAGTAAATCACGATTCCCCGTTTGTTTCTTTGGAGACATGAATGATGATTTGATGCTTCTATAAATCCGGCCGGTCCTCCTCAGGTTTAGTGGATTTTCTTACTTTTCGTAGACTTCAGAATAAACTTCTCACAACAGACGCTTTTCGAATTGTTTGCCCTTGTTGTTATAATTTACATCAGATTTCCAGCTCACTGCATGGACAGCAATCCGCTGATGTTGTTGGGTTGAATATTAATGCTTGTGATGGGCGAAGCGTGGCGCTGAATGGGTTAAAAATACTGCTGCAGCATCAGTGCATGGCTGTTCTGTGCAAAGGCACGCTCCCTTGGTTAAAGTGCAAACATATTATTCACTGACTTATTAACCGGAATTGTGTGTCCATGGGATCAATTTACCACGTTAAACCTTTTCGACATCTTGTCATTACTTACAGCCATAAACGTTGATGTGTTTGTCAAGATTTGATGCGACAGATACAACACGGACGTCTAGAAATTCGATTTTTGGTCCGTTTCTCTTCATGAAACAGTTCAAGGCCAGTCAGACTGGCCTGTGAAGGACTCATTTTCATGTCTTGCCACAGAGTTTCAATGGAATCGAGGTCTGAACTTTGACTGGGCCACTGTGACGCGTGAATATGCTTTGGTGTAACCCCATTTCGTCGTAACTCTGGCAGTATGTTCCAAATCCAGTGTAGCGTGTAATCCTTCTCCCAAAGAAGAAGAAGAAAAAAAAAAAAAAACATTCCCACAGCATCATACTGCCACCACCACAGAGGGGACGGTTTATTCAGTGTTACTTTTCCGGTACTTTGCATGTGGGTGAAAAACCATGATGTTTTTCTCCCCTGACCAGATACCTCAACGTGTTTGTTGTGTGAGGGGCGTCGAACTTGTTTTCATTTTGGGACTTATTAAAATTCAGAATGTCCAAAAAGGCAAAACGTATTGAAAAAGCCCCTTTAACAAACGGTTAAAGATAATAATAAGTAGCTCTCTCTCCATTCAGTCCTTAAAATAAAAATATCAAACATATTTTCACATTGACGTCATTTGCAAGTGTATAGATACAAACGGCTTTGATTTGATTGATAACATTTAAACACACAACCGTTATCTTGAAGGTTTTGGTTTAGTTTTGTCCTAATTTACTCTTGAATTGTGGTCGGATGGGGGCTGGGGCCTCAACAAAAAAAAAGAAAACTCCTTCCAGAGGCCACAAATAGTCAAGTTTGACACTCGTGCTGTAATTGGAGGGTTTCTCCGCTGTCGGCTCTGGCAGAACCAGGAAACGTCAATCAGACACTCTGGAAAATCTGCACACTTTGGACAGCTGCACGCCTTCAGCTCATCATCCCGAAGGCTTCGGGTCCGGCCCGTCGACCGAACTGCGCCTGAGCGAAGCCTCGGGCGTCTGAACGGTCATTTTATCAAGAACGCCGGGAATGCATGCGCATGCAGTAGCCTGCTGTCTAATCTTAGCATCTCTGAGCACCGCTCAGTCACAGAAGAAACAAACAAAACCCTCCTCAGTCGAGGAGGATGAGTCAGTGGCCGCTCTGCAGGAGCAGATTTGTCCTCCTATTTCCTTACACCTCCTCACGCTTTGATCAGAGGAAAGCCCTCATTAAGCCCCCAAAAGCAGCCGTCGTTTTCATCATGAGCCCGCTTCTGCGGTGGAGGGAAAATCCCCCCCTGGACGTCAGCGGGGACGAGGACGCGATGAGGGAAGGGTGGGAACAGGGAGCAGGGCCAGGGAGCGTGGTGGACAGGGGCGTGTCTAGATTTATTTTTCTCAGGAGGTTCCAGGCAGTGCCACAAACGGCACAACGGTGGCTCACTAAAAATGCAATTCCATCTAAATTAGACCTCTGACCCTGCTCCGTTTTTGTTCAGATTTTGTGAAGACGCTGCGCTCATGTCTCCTTCAGAGTTTTTTTTTTATGTCGTATTCTTCAGCAGTTCTTGGTGCGGCGCCACCACAGGCCAACGAGGGGGAGGAGAGATTTTGTATTGTTTGACTCAGTACTTTGTGAAGGCAAACGGCAGCAGCTAAAAATGAAACAAATGTTGCAATTTTGATCCCCAATCGAACCGAGTCGATACTGGACTAGCCTTACATTACAATCAACAGCAGTGGAATAATCAAACTATTTATTTACCTACCCAAACAAAACACATGGATCTGTTAGCTACTGTGCAGAGGATTTGTTTGATACAGTGACTCAGGCCACTGGCTAATTTTTCTAGTCACACGATTAGCCTGCTTGGCTTAGCATAGCTTAACTGCATGCAGCTCTTTATCAACTTAAAATCAACATTATCAAACCATTGTAGGCTAAAAATGGCAAGCAACTGTTTACTTACCTCCTTTTCTTCTTTGTGAAAAGCTTTTTTCCCCCCCGTAAATAAAAAGTATTAATGGCGGTTCTAAGACAACAAAAGGAGCATTTATGTCACAAAATGCTCCTATGATATGAACAAACTGACTGACAGCTCAGGTGGGGGTGACCAGGCAGGGCGGCCAATCACACTTCAAGGGTAGCTGGTTTCCACACCTCCCAGCTAGACGTGGGGTCAAAGGGAGGTGGGGAAGATGATGGATGCTGCAACTTGGCCTTGTGCGGAGAGACCGTGCGCAGTGGTGTGGGCCGGCCGTGGGGGTCTCCTCCCCAAACGGCGCCACCTGAATGCTGCTGGGCCGTTTTTTTTGCATTATGTATGGGCAGCATGTGCATCCGGCCAGCACACACACAGAGGCGACTACCAGCAGCCGCGTGTGTATCCAACAGCAGCTAATGCACACAAAACATCATCTGCAGCATTTTCCCCTCCTCCTCGAGCGTTTTTGCTGCAGCATGAGCTGTGCTGCAGCAGTAATTAGCCAGCTCCAAACGTGCGCACGTGTGTGGCTTCGATTTCTTTTGTTTCTCCCCAACGTGCCTCCTACTACTTCTCCCGCTCTCCCGATGCAGGTACCCGGAGCACCTACCCCGTCCCATAGATCTTGATGTCAATTACGCAGGGATGAGTGCACACACACACACACACACACACTCAAAAACGAAGACTCTCCAGTGCATTTCAAGAGTGGCTGAATGCATGATGGGACGTGTGAGGGGAGGGGCCAGCTGCTGCAGTGGCAAGCGGACGCTGAATGCTGGCAGAGCTGAACCAGAGCGATGCCCCCCCACCCCCTCCACATCCCCATCATTACAACATCAGCATCAAAAGGTCTTTGTACCAGCAGCCTTTAGTGTGGTGTGTGGGGATCACTGAAGCATTGTCACAGAGACACTCGGTGACCATTCTGGAGAGCACGGCCATTCTGAGCCACAACAATGATGGGAAAATTGCACCTACCAGTGTTGGGCAGCGACGCCATGACTTGGATCTTTAAAGCTGCCGTCTGGACTTTTCTGTGAACTCGGTTAAACTCAGTGTCAGCTGTACAGCAACACGGCATGTCAGGTTTTTTTTTTCCTGTTGTAAATTGTTACTTAATCAAGATGAAATCTACCCTTTCCAAAGGAAGCCTCTGGTGACATCATCAAAGGGCGCCAAAAAGGCAACCAGTTTTCCTCTTTATTCGCGTGTTTTCATTCTAATCCCTTCTTCAAATGTGTAACTGTGCTTTGAGGCGAAATGTTTGGGACGTGAGGGAGAATGTTGGGTGAAATTTTTGATAAAATTTGGCAAAATTGCCTCTTTTGATGTCATCGACTCAAATGCAAACAAAGCAGAATTGGGAACTGCTTTTTTCAGCGGCCGTTTAAATAATTATTGTTTCAGATCCAGTAGTGGGAATCCAGCTGTGTTTTTTATTGTCAGCGCACTTTTTTTTTTTTTTAGGAAAAAAAAAACACACACACACACACAACAGGATTGTGCCTTTAATCCCTCATGACAGAGATAATGCGACACACACACTGCAGATACCCAGTGATTCAAATACGTCACTCAGCCATGATAGTGGTTTAGGAACCACAAAAGAGCAAAGTCACAATGCCCGCTTTTTCTTTTTTCCCCTGTCTTTTTTCTTTTTTTAAACCAGAGGTTGTTTTGAACTGGTTCTGGATGGATTTACTGCCAATATGCTTTGTGTCAAGACTTTGGGACACACTTTTATGAGAGAGGGGAGCAGCAGCTTCAAAACATTGTAATTATTTGAGAGCTAAGCTGCCGCTTACCGAGGCTGGGAGATCTCAGGGTGGCGCTAGTAAGGAGAAAAACAAAATCTGCATCGCATTTGATCATAAATTCTGACAAATTACAGATTCCTGCAGATCATCGTTTGAGCCGCCTACTTCTAACATGGCTTTCTTTTTTTTTTTTCTTTTTTTTTTTTTTGTAAATATCTGGCTGCTTGCTGTAATGTAGCGCGGTGAGCTTCGGTCATCAACAGGCTGGGAAGGCTTCAGATTTCCTCACTTTCCACTGGTTGCTGTTGTGGCGTTTGGCATTTACGCAGAGATCTGGTTTTGCTCAGACACACTTACTGTAATGGGCCAAATCCAAGTGTGGACAGCTGCAAAAGAGACCACTGTTGGGTTTCAGGAACAGTGAAGGAGGCCGGGAATGAAAGCCACAAGCTCTGAGTCGGACTTCAGGCTCGGGTCGGTCTGAGCATCAAACTAACCCGTGGAGAGGGGAGGCGATTCACAGCCGTCTGCGATGCAGATGAGGCAGAAACGGGGGACGTCCGAGGTCAATCGCTTCCTTTCTTGCCCCGTTTTCAAAACATGTTGAGGAAAAGACGCAGTCGGAGCTCCGGGAGGGATGAGCTACGGTGGCCCGGATGGGTCACCCAAAAGAAGCCGCCGCGGCCCACAGCCACGTATATCCCTGTTGTCTAAGAGCTCTGAGGTTTATGTGTGTTTAATTTAATTTGAGGTGGCTTTGAAACCTTAAATCCTGGAGTTGGTCCCTCCAGCAGACAGTCCAGGCTCCTCGACAGCTTATCATAAAGCGGGGATTAGCTGCTTTTTTTTTTTTTTTTTTTTACTTAGGAGAATATGAGGACACGAGAGGCAGACATGCTGCACTTAAAGTTATTTGCTGCTTAAGTAAATAAGCCCCGATGCGCGTTAAATCTCGCCGCCGCCGCCTCGCCCGCCTGCCGACCCGAGAGGCAGTTTGCGGGGCACCGACTGCTGCCTAACCTCTGCTGGCAGGAAATATTGGGGGAGTAGCAAATTAACACTTGTGCTGGCATGTTAAGATGAATTGTTTTCACTTTAGGAATACCTCGAAAACGCACAGGCACACTCTACGGGACGCTTGAGGGGTCATTGCATGCGAACCTGTGGCGTCTTACCTTTAGAGACAGATGAGTCCGCGGTTGTAATCCTCTTAAGACAAGCTCTTTTGTAAGTGCTTGTAAAAGAAAAGAAAAAAAAAATCAGTTATCTATCCTGTCTGACCGGCTAGTCAGATTAATTCCTATTACCGACTATTAAGTCGGCGTTTACATCGGCGATATGGACTTGGAATTTTATTGCGATATTTTGTGGTAATATAGTGAGTGAGTATCATGATTGAAAAATGTATGTTAATTACTTATTTTTTTAGGTAACTGTATGGCTGTGACTGCAAATATTGTTCCTGAAAAACATTCTCGTCTGAAATAGGTTTCTTCTGGATGCCACTTACTTTTTTAAAAAAAAGTGTGATTTATATCACTAAGCTGCACAGAGTAATGGCAATTTGTCATATTTTGGAATTTACTTGTAATTATTGAGGTGTTGGTGGAGTAAGGCATGGAAAAATAAGTAGCAAAAATTATATTTTTCTTAATTTAACACCAACAACATATTTTTTTCTTAAATTTCGTCTTTTTCACAATAGGATTAACAATACAATAAACGCCGACCGCTAGTCTGTGTTGCACTGGCATTAACCCACACCACATACCACAGCATACCAAACAAAATATTCAGTTTTGTTCTCGTCTGATCAACACAACTGGGTCTAACTCGCCCAGCTGGATTTAGACCCGAGTTTAGTTTTGTTTTGAAGCGTTTAAATCTAACAGCTTCACCTCCATTTTTAAGGTTTTTATTTGTTAAAAAAAATCTTGGTCTATCACATAAGATAGCAAGAAAAAATACCTGGCAGTTTGTAGGTGTAATGTGACAAAAATGTAGAAAGATTCTTGTGCTTTTCCTGGCTGCTGTCTGGCTGCAGACTACGCTGGTGTAGCAGAGATCCCTAAGCGAGACACTTCCTCTACTTTCAGTTCCACTGAGACCACAGAAGAAGAGAAGTTAAGGCGGCGTAGGTGTTCGTCGGGGAAATTTGTGAATAAATCAGATCGACTGCGATCCAATAATGACGCTACTGTGTGACACCCCCATTATTTCTTTTTTTGTATGTGCCAGTAGAAACATAACATGTCGGATCCTCTCGGTAACACGAAGCTCTGAATGTAACAGAGGGTTTTTGGAGAAGTGTGAGAGGTTGGGCCCTGCTGGAGCTGCTTTGGGGGTTTCACCCGTCACTCTTTTCCCCAATTTCACCCTCTCTTGTTTTATAGCGTTCACATTAAAGGCCCTCCGCCCCCGCAAACAACAGCTGAGACATTAAAAAGATGGAGGGGGGCCTCTAGTAATTTACTTTATATGGTTGCCTTGCCCTTTTTTTTTCCATTTGCAGTTTGGCAAAAAAGAAAGAAAAAAAAAACTAAAATTCTCTTCAGCTGTTTTTATTTCTACTGTACTTAAGTGCTTATTATTTCACTTCTTTTTTTTTTAACCAACAGCAAAAACAAAACAAAAAAAGGCCATATTTGTTAAAGTGAGACTCTTTAAAACTGACATGACTTCCTACCAGTTGGACCTTTTCCAGGCTGGTTTCCCACAGATATCCCACTGATCTCTTTATGTTCGTAACCTAGCATGCCGCCACTGTGAGAAAACAGTCTGTGTGTTCTTTAGGCTCCGATTTAGCAGACGTCTGTAATAGTAACCGGTTGAATTAGGCAGAACTTCTTCCTGGGCCAGTGGAGACCCTTTCATGTGGCTGCTCCAGATTTTGCCATCAAGCAGAGGCGCTTTCCATCGCAGCAGCTTTTCACCCCGTGACCCCCGGCTGCCATAAAAGCAGCGCTTCCTGGCTTCGTTGACGGTCACTTCAAGACCGCCGCCACTGCTGCTGTTGTTACGGCTGCTGTTTTCTCCTTTAAGGTCGTCGCAGTTCTGAGGGGCTCTCTACACGTTACATCGTGTTAAGAGAATAATTTGCGGAACACACAGCAGACTGACTGAGGGGCAAATGGGGCAAAAAGTCCTTTCCAGCACACACACACACACACACAAAAAGATGCCACTGTTCCTCTTTGGTAATTCAAAAAGTCCCACCGGAGATGTTGACAGAGCTATATTAGCGTGTGCTAACACACCACATACCAACAGCATGGATTCATCTGAGCAACCTCAGTGTTGTTGGTAACCGCAGGGCTTTGCACATGGCGATTTGGTTCCATGGCTGCCTTTTTAAAGGGATATTAATGAAAGATCACAAACAACTGCACGTGAGCGCGACGCCGCCTTCTCTGTTCACACTACTGCATCCATTTATTTAATAATATAGGATGATATGCTGCTTTTAGTCTTTCAGTTTCATAGAAATGTCTCTTCAGCATCAGATTGGTGGCTTTATGGAACGTTGTGGTGACAGGAGACGGACACAAGCTGCGTACTTTAACCTTTTCTTCACCCAAAAAATGACCGCAGCGTGAGATTATCCCCAATTATCTGTCAAGGAGTGCATTCTCAAACTTTGTCTTATTTAGGCTTAACTTAAAGTGGACCTATTATGCAAAATTCCACAAGTTGAATGTTTTTGCACTTTCATTTGGGCCTCTACTGCTTCTAAAAACAACCCAAGTACTACAGAAAAAAAAAAAAACAACACTGTCGGTTTTTGGCAAAAAGTTTTCTGGTGTCTGGAAAATGAGCTGTTTAAAAAAAACCTCCTTGACTGTTAAGACACCTTCGATGGACGATGGATACTAGCCAAGTGTTTTTTTTGTCGAGTTGCAGAATTCTTGCTGTTTGTGCAGGAGGCTCCACTTCTGCTTTTCAAAGATATACAGTTACATGATTGTGCAAAAAAAAAATTTAAAAAAAAAAAATTTACGAACATGTTTAGTATTTAGTATCATAGACCAACCGTAACCTGTTCAAGGAAGCATAATAAGGCAAAAGGCTTTAATAAATATGCAAAGCTGGAATATTTAAATGTATTTAATGAGCATGTTCATTTTAAGGTATTTCCCTGCCAATCATTGACAACTGATAAAGGGGAAATCGTCCAGTTTGGCTGATTGGCTTAATGACTGCAGTAAGACAGCTATGAAAAAGTTGTAGTTGTGAGTGTTGATTGTAGCACAGGGATTGTTCAACAGAAATCCAGCGTTAGGCAGCAACTCGTTTTATGGCGCATGGACGAACTGTTCATTATCTTTTAGTTTAAATATTTAGATTTGATGTAATTTGTACTTGCTTTTTCTGATGAGTCCACATGTCAGTGCTTCCTCAAGTCCCCCGCTGATCTCTGACATGTGAGGTAAGTGTTAGTCTGATAATCACTGACCTCTCCTTTGTCATGACAGGAGTGTGTGTGTGTTGATATAAAGAGAGGGAGGATGTGTTTCCTTTACTTTAAAGAGTTTGCTTTAGGATTACAGCATCCCAGATGATCACAGAGTATACAAAAATCAATCCCTGAGGTTTTTTTTTTTCTCCTTCTTTTTTAAATCTCTTGAAATAACGTTGGAGTGACATGACGAGCGGAGGCTGAGGGATTGTCCCCAACGCTCATGTTCCAAGTTTACACTCCATCCCTCCCTTCCTGGGAGGGCTGCAGTGGGTCATTGTCTGCAAAGATTAGAGAGCTTTCCTGGAGAAAATGTCAAAATTGGTCTCTTCGTGCAGACGGGAAGATTGCAGGAAGGAAGCGCGGCAGATTTGTTGGACAGTTTGTTGACTTCGACGTGCTTTCCTAAACAAGCACCTACCTCATCCCTTCCTAAAAGATAAGAAAACGTTCTCTCCCTGGATTCCATCGTTAATCAGCACCGCGCTGATAATATAAAAGATATCTTGGATTGTAGAAGGAAGACATTGGCATAAACAACAGTATATATATATATATATATATATACATATATATATATATATATGTATATATATATATATGTATATATATATATATATACATATATATATATATATATATATATATATATATATATATATATATATATATGTATATATATATATATATAATTTTTTTTTTCTTCTTCTACACAGACTTTGTTTGTCTTTCTTCCAGCGCCCCTTGACATTCACATCTATTTCAGCACAACAACAGAACTTCTCTGCGTGGTGAAGGTCAGACTCGGTGCTTCCCCCGAGCCCCGGGGTTCTGCTCAGACTGCTGATATGTGCGATGAAGGAATGGAAACGGCAGACTGCGTAATCCGTGCCTGTATCCATGGAACCCACATAGCGAATATCGATCAACAGAGAATCAGGTCAGGCTCCGCCCCGTCCCGAGATGAGCTGAAATTGAATTTTTCTGGAAAATCTTCAGGTTTTTTTTTTTGTTTTGTTTTTTTTCCCCTGTCGAGGATTTGGGCTCTGATGTCGACCCTTCCTTGCAGTTTGAGTCGCGCCCAGCGGCTGTGAAGGCAGACCCACACAGCTCGGAGTAATATTAGCCCTCGGCTCCTGAAGGTTCCGACCGCTGCTGGAATAATATTTTTGAAGTGTGTATTCACAGCGGCTCCTATATTTGAGAAAGCCTTCCGTTCTGGAAGCAAAATTTAATCTTTTCCTCAATTAGAGCCAAAGCTGGAGCTCAGCAGGAGGGGCCGGGGGGGAGGAGCCGTAAATCCTCATATATATCCATCAGTCAAAGCATGAATAATCTCCTGTTTGTTTTTGGGCCTCACCACATATTTCATCACCAGCTATTGTTTTGACTCGATGCGTCGGTGTCTGTCATGCCGTCGGCGGGGTTTTCATTGCCCCGCTTAGCGCACGTCTCGGTTTGGAAGAAGCGGGTCTGAATGAGGCCGCTGACCTCTGTCAGAGTCTCAGATCTTCCTGTTAATGGGCCGGGGTCAAAGGTGGGCTCGCACTCGCGCAGATGCACTTAAAGCGCCGGCTCTGTTTTTTTCTCTCCTATGAGAAAGTGTTGTCGATTTCAGTCCCCGAGACATTTCAGTTGTCGCAGCAAAGCAAAACAAAAAAAAAAAAAAAACGGAAGGTTGCTATGTGCACACATTCAAAACACCGAAAGAAGCACATGTGTCATCACATTTTAATTGTGGTCATTGTTGCACCCTATAGATAAGTATATAATGGAGTTTCATTTGACAGCAACAACAGGAGAGCATAAATCGCCTCTCAACATTTCATGTTAGGTTAATCCCACTGACTGACATCTGCTTGCTAATCGTGGATTGCCTGAGGGTTGCAGAAGCTATCTGAGTTATTCTTGAGGGAAGATGGTGCGGTATGTGGAAGAAACGTTTGAGAGACACAAAAAGAAAGGGAAAAAAAAAAAAGTTACCTTAAGGTGTTTTCCCACGCTAGGAGGAATTTACTTGTTTACACACCCTATGTTTGCGTTTAGGCAAGACAGAAATGTCAGTGATGGAAAGGAAAGCATCCCTATCAATAATCACGTAAATCTAAGAAACAACTAATCAGGTGAGACTTCAAAATCATCGTCAGTGTTTAATATACATGAGCCATTCAGAGACATGAGCTGTAAAACTACAATAAGCTCTGAGTCACTTCAGGAATAAATACCGAACAAAATATTCCTTTCACCGTCTTTCTCTTCATACTTCAAAAATAAATTAATGAAAGTTTATTTCAAGTTTTTATGTGGATAAATGAGTACAAAAACATTATATTACCACTACTTTAGTAGCAGCTGGATCTTTTTAGCCTCGTTATTCTTCATTTGCGTGGCGAAAGCACGGCAATTATCCCGAGGAGGGGAAAAAAGACACTTTGTACCCCTCTAAAGCTCAATTGAGCTGAAAATACTAAACATAGTCCATTTTGAGCCTTTTGTGCTTTGTGGGCTCCCGTAGAAGATCCCCAAAAAGACCGACTCAAGTTGTGGTTAAATCAAGTGGAGGCCAGTTAAATAGTTGAGTCTGGTGTGTTATAAGTTACACATGAAGTGTTTCGTGTAGCTATCTTACGCAGCCGCCTAAAACTGTGGAAAAACATTCCAGCCAGACAAGAGCTAACGCTAACAGCGACTCTGAAAGGATGATTGTATTTAGCCAGCTATTATTTAAATAACCGGGTTTATCTGCTTTATTGCAGAGAGAGAGAGAGAGAGAGAGAGAGACAGCGGTGTTTCTTCTAATAATTAAACCTGCCTCGTGGAAAACGGATAGCATTAAACAGGCTTGTTGTCAAAGGCGCTCTCTGGCCGGGAGCAGGATGTTTCAGTAGCTGCTGTAAAGCCGGAGCGAAACCAGAGGAGAAATGAAATCTCATTAAAAACACTACATAATGACTTTAATCCTCCGCGCTGTTATGTAAAAGGCAGTGGGATTGCTGACGAACACACACGTGCTGACGCCGGCTGCGTGCTTGATGCTAGCATGTGCGCGGACATATTTATAGCCGAGCTTGTCCTGATACAGGTTCAAAAACATGCAGAAATAGTTTTATTTGTTGTGTTTTAAAGGACGTATTAGGGAAATTTAGGAATAACTGATGGTTATATGGGTCAGATTATCATCTTATTCAGGTTTTAGGGTTTGTTTTGCAAATGTTAGCATTGCTTCTCCCTCAAACTGGCCTATACTCACAAGTATTCTTCCAATATAAGCTATAAGCCTGTGGAGGTTTGCAGTTTAGTTTATTTGCCTCTAAACTGAATATAAATCCCATTTTCTGGGCGCTGATGCAAACTTGACCGCGTTGCCGCTTCTCTGATGTGTCGATCCGCCCACCATTTGGTGCCTCTTTCTCTCTCCTTATCCAATGATTATCTCTGGTTAACGTGTCCAGGTCTGAGGAATCCTCCCTAAATAACTCTCCTACAGGTCCAGGTCGGGTTCAGATGCCGCTCAGTCTTTATTCCTGGGAGACGCCGGTGCGAACGAGCGAAGCTCATGGTTATGCCGCCGCAATCAGACAGTCCCATCACATCTCAAACACCTTTGCTTCGCTTCACCGCATCTCTATCCAAAACATCTAATGCATTATCTCATCCGAACAAGTCGGGCTATGGCACCCTGGATGTATTATTGATGAGCTCTAGGTTCGGTCTGCTTTACGGCGAATCCACAACAGCGCTATCAAATATTCAGCACGGATTGGCAGGGACTAACGCAAGCTTTTGATTAGTGATGGGAAATTAGCTGGACGAAAGAAAAGGGCTATTAAGTGAAGCGGTAAGGTTGGTAAAGCTAGAGGCCTTGAAATCGATTTAGCGTAATGAGTTCTTACAAAAGGTCAGGACGAGACTCGGTTGCTGAAATATCCGCTCATCTTTTGAAGAGGTTTTCAGGTAAACAGATTATCATTTAAAGTGGAGTTTTTTTTTCTTTTTCCTGTAGGTCTAGGTTTCATCAATGAAATAGCGGAATGAAAAATGACTCAAGATGTGCACTTCTAATAACAGATCGATTTATGATGACATTTAGCTGGAGGAACGTGGAGCAGTGTGTGTTTTATACCCCAAGAATCAAAACACATTCCGACATTCAGGAGTTATGACAGTTGGAAGGGCCTGGAGCTAGAAAAATATTGATCATCGTTAGGCCTGTCACGATAACAAATTTTGCTGGACGATTAATTGTCTAAAAAATTATTGCGTTAAACAATAATATTGTT